>NC_143559.1:4000000-4252500 GCF_054136105.1 Typopeltis vanoorti
ATTCGGAAATAGAAGTGGGCAATGAAATATCAATAAACACACATTAAAGGGTGAAAGCAATGATTTAAATGTTGAAATTGTACTGATAAATTCTGCTAATAGTTAAAGTAGTTGCAATTTGGTGCACTTAATATCAGCACTTTGTAGTGTGTTTCTTTTGAAGTAATACCTAGCATTTCTTCCTATCACCGATTTTAGGCCAAGCGGCCTGTTCCGGTCTCATCCCATCGCATTCTTGGTCTTCCAGTTCTTCTTTTCCCATTTATTTTATATCCTTATAGTATATTTGGAAGTATGCTGTTGTCCTCTAGATTGATATGTTATAACCTTTTTGTTTACATTTACTAAATTGTTAATTGGTTTTATTTAGGGGCTGTAAAAGTTCTTCATTTGTTTTATGGACCAACTTGTTATACCCATCTGTTTTTCTAAGAAATTTCATTTTTGCTGTTTAAATCGTGTTTTTTCATCCTTTTTTATGTTTCACGTCGATATAATAAAGTTGGTTTAGACAAGATGTTATACACTCTGATTCTGGCGTGTTTCTGTACCAGGGATTGCTTAAGTATATTCTTCATTATGCAGATTACTTTGAAATTTCTATTTTAATGTGTGCGCATCTTTCACATCTTCATATGACATCTCATCCCAGGTATCTGAAACTATTTTATTTGTTATAATATTTTATTATCAATCGCGATTTTACTAATACATTGGGGGTTTTCTCCTTTGAAAGCGATTATTTTTGCCTTTACTTTTGCTATTCTCATATTATATTGTTCTAAAAATTCATTTAATGATATCACCGATCTGTAGATTATCGTCTGACGTAGATAATACAAGATATCTACAACTAATAATATATATATATATATATATATATATATAATCTTTATTTTTAGGTTTATTTGTATACGAAATGGTTATGCTGCTGATACATATATATAATATTAAAAGCAGAGGTGATAAGGTACATCCTTGCCTTACTTCTTGATGTCTTTCCATTCTGATATTTTTTTCAAATTTGTCTGCAATTTTATTTCCTGTGTATATTTATTGAATAGACTGTAATAGCTGGTTTGGTATATTTAGATCGGTTATTTCATTTTGACATTCTCTTTTCTTTTCAATTAATAATAGTGTAGTGAAATTTGAATCTATTCAAGACTGGCCTTTTCGGAACCCATTCTGTTCTTCTAATAGTTTTTCCTCTACAATACTGTTTAATTTCTCTTTTAATATTTCTGCATATATTTTATACTCTGTCTTAAGCAGACTAATTCCCCTATAGATATTTCAGTCGTATTTATTTCCATTTTTTAAATTGTTATAACTAATGCTTTTTTCCAAGAGTTTAGAGCTTTCCAGAAATGCAGACCATCTTAAAGCATTTCAGAAAGCTTTCATTAAATGTTCACCTAAATTTTTGTATAGTTCTATATTTATATTGTCTTCTCCTGGTATTTCATATTTTCCATCTTATTTATAGCATACTTTTAATTCTGACATCGTAATATTTTCTGTTTTTGAACATTTTTTATTGTATAAACATCCGAGATTTTGAAAATAAGTTACCCATTTTTATAACCCTATTGTTTGTATTTTTACCTTTTTTTCCCTTTCTTAATGTATTTTGTTATTTTATAAGTTTTATTTGTTGGCTTATTGGCTTAGTTATTATACCCTTTTTCTACTTCAGTTACAAAATTGTTCCATCTCTCTCTCTGTTTTTCTTTACTTTTCGTTTTGCAATTGCACACTTTCTTTAGTATTCTAGTTTTGCTTCTACTGTCTTGGGATTTACCTACTGCTTCATCCTTTCAAGTTGATCTCGACTTGCAGGTCTACAAGTCAGGATCGAACTAAAACCCAATCTAATCTCATAACATTAAATGACTTTCCACATTTCTGTGTTTAGTATGTATTCTGTTTAGCAGTCACCTCGGTTAAAAAGTTCATGCTTGCTTATTTAATATCCAAGATGTCAAATTAGACAATATTATGCGAATTTTTCTTACACTGTAATTGCATTTACAGTGTAATAAAAATTCACTGGAATTTTCATGAAAAATCAAAGAGCAGGAATTCTCTTGTATGTTTGTATCACCTATCAGATTTTAATTTTTGCCAATAATCATGCAAACACCTTGCGCAACAATGAACGTTTCCTGCTTCACATGACAAATTACGCGCGTGACTACTAATATCTAAGTATTATTGTTATACATTTCAAAGCATTAACATTATTCAACATTAAAGCTCTTTACCATAGCTCTCCCACCACTAACACACGTCTTGATATAGAGTACAACATAAACCCGACTATAAGCTCCCTAACAAGAGAAGATATTCTAAACGACTCACTGACACAATCATGCATATACCACATAGATATACAGGCGCCAATTAACACGTACGTCATCAGTAATCACCACTAAATTAGCTGACCAATACTTGTATCACATTTTCATTTCAAAATTTACATTCCTGTATGCTATAAACCGCACTCTACTATCATAGTAAAACGTATCGCTGATAACCTTCTTATAAAAGACACAAACTGCAACTAATTACTTACTATAAATGATCCAATAACATTATACACACAAATTTCTGTATAAAGAAAGGCAAGAAAACACCAAAGAAACAGAAGACATGCACTAAATAATTCATGGATAAATGAGGACATCCTTAACAGCATTGCAATAAAACACATTCTATGGAAGAGAGTAAACAAATTCACCCAACCACATTCATCTACAAAAACACAAGAAACCAACTAACAACTAAAATTAGGAACACAAAAAGAGCCTGTTACTTTCAGAAATTCACAGAATTCAATCAATATGAAAGAAACATGGTCTGCACCTAATCAACTATTAACTCAAAAAAGGAAAAGCTCCCAACAGGATTTAATCATCAAAAACTTCTGTCAGGAGAAGAATCAGAAGGAACTCGAAGAATTCATTTACTACGACTTCATAAAAAAACACCACACCATCCAAAAAAGTTACTTTTCCCATGAGGCCCAACACAACTATTAAGACAAGTTCAACAGCAAACCATGTTCTTTCTCCTGCATCGAAACTGGAACGGAAAGATGCCATCTCACAATTAAAAGACGGGTCCAGGAATTTGCAAAATCAGACTCGCAGTCCTCCTACCACATTTTGAACAACCGAATCCTGTAGTTCTGAAACTTGTAAATATGATACTCAGCGCTGGCGCTATTCACAAACTAAAACCCGCGATAGTTGCACTTATCTACAAACATGGAAAAAGTAATGACGTTCACAACTATAGACCAATAGCTAATAACATGCCTGTCATCCCTAAACTTTTGAAAAGGTAATACAAGTATAAAATACTTGAGTATTACCAATCCTCGGGTATTACACTTAGCAAAGTCTTATCATTATTAACTGAGAACAATTAACTTTTTAATCGTTTATGTACACATTCATGTCCAGCGTATCTGAAACTTATAGGTAATCCTCAATTGCTGAAGCTCTGTGATTTTCAGACCGAAACATTTGGTTATATAACTTAGTAATGAACGTCATTGCTTCTAAGTCCTTGACACAAAGTGAGAATAATTTTTATAAGCTAAGGAGGCTTTTACAAATGCAAAACGTGTGGAAGTTTTATTTAAATAAGGATATATATATATATATATCACTTGATGTCGGTTCACCATCTCGCTTCTTGGAGGACTGAAAAGGCTTGTAAAAGTTCCGTCTGGTCTCAAGAGCAGGGTTTCCGGATTATGAAAAAAAAAAATTAAATCCTCTTAACCACCCACTGTTTCTACTCTACGTTTACGATCTTTCCTTGGGGAGTCACATTTTAACACACAACAGAACAGATAATTGTGAGAGACTTAGGAGGTAGCTTAAATCAGCGAAGGAAAAAATTAGCAGTGCATGATGGGATGTGATACGGAGCATTGAGGCAGTATTATCACACTTGTACCCCTAACGTTCAGGACGTAAGCTGGGACTGATAACTGGATTAGTAGCAGCATCCAGCAGGAGCTGTAAAAAACAGAAATTTTGAAAGGAATATGAACAGACATTGGCAAGAAGGATAACCACGGTGATTGGAACATAATCAGGCAATGAGGGACAACTGTGTGAGCATGTTAGATAAAAGTTCTTTCAGTTTGTCACAACACTGCATTTGCTGCTGTTAGTTTTTTCATTAATAATATAGGAAATGATTTCCGGAGAAATATTCAGTTGTTCGTTGATGACACAAGGACAGGAAGTTAGTTAATGCAGAGTGTGGAAATTAGAAGGGATGGTTGAAATATACTCATAGTGAGACCAAAGAATAATTCCGTTACTATAAATTTTTTAATGTGAATTTCACCCGCGAAAGGCTGTTAGTCAGTAGCGTATTAGTATCGTAAGTGGCTAATAGGTAGATAATCCGGAATCTTTGCTATTTAGAGCAAACGTTGAACTTTTACAGGCCACTCCAGTACTCAGGTAAGCAGAGTGATTAAATTTAGCATTCGCAAAACACACACGCTAAAAAAAATAAGTGGCAACTTGTAAAGAAATGGAAAGAAAATATTACAAGCCGTGTACTGTATTCAGGGAAGTTGACTGCAAGATAGAAATTAGTGGATGGTGGAGGAAAGAGGATTAAAGAGCGGGCATATTGAATAACTGGGCAAAATAGTTCAAAGTATTTAAATAATGTACAAGTAAAGGCAAGCAGTTATTATTCCTGTTTATAAGACGTTGATAGGTCCACCTCTGGATTAGTGTACACAGATGTGATTGCCTTGATTTTTTGGGGACGAGGAAGCGAGCGACTCGGATGACTATTGATTGAGAAATTTTAATGCACGGTTAAAAGGTATTCGTCCATAGAAATTGTGAAGCAGGATTGGTTAGCGAGGGTGTGAGGATTACACTTGTCACTTGGGATGGTAATTGAGTGGAATTGATCACAAGATACTGTCTAGTGTTTTATGATTAAATGAGTTCAAGTATGAAAATATTGTGTGAATAATTGTTAGCGCGACTAAACCACGATGAGCCGTCGGAGTTTAGTAGATGCGCACAAAATGAGAATAAATACTAAACTTAAATATAGTCATAGCGCTGTCATATGAGAGATTAGTATTGAATGGAAGTAAGTTAACTAATCATGAATCCGACACCATAGATGGAAACTGAGGGATTTTTCAAGCTACTTCCCTCCGGTAAGCAGGAAATGGTCTCACAATACACAAACGAAACTCCTGATCTGTGGTGAGATCAGCATTTGGCATCGAAAAATAATCCAGGAACATTTTAGTGTTACGGAGGTTCGAACTCATTGAATCGGAAGGAGAGTAGAAACGCTATTCACTGTTCAAACCAGGCCAGCCAAACATTTGTTGAAATATTCTGAATGGTTCTATTATTCATGGAACAGAATCTTAGTTTGATTGCTCTTCTGCTGATTTTCATATTCATACGTCCAAAATTTTGAATCGTCCCAGAAGTCATTCTAAGCAAACTGTTATATCAGCCAAAATGTTTCATATATTAATCGGTTTTGTTGTGTCATTCATTGAAATAGGACCAGTATATTCGAACTATAATTTGTAATGATTATAATACGTGTCCAGGACAAATTAAGCTGCTGCTCGTCGTAATTCGTGATAAACTTCAAAATTTGCAGCATCTTCCTATGGACTGAGAAATGCAGCAGCCATTTTAATTATAACTGTTCCACGGGAGACCGAATCTGCCTGTTACAGCCCTTTAAATGTTCTACACATCGGTAATTTTGATTCAGGCAATGCCCGCTTCATTTACCAAGCAATGAATACGAAATGTTCCTTTTAAAGCAACCATTGCAGAGGTCAAATTAGCTGATTCATATAATGCGGGGAAGTTTTGCACATCATAAAAGACCTTCCCGTTGATTTCGGTGGCTTTCGTAATTTAGTTAATGGAGTTAATTTCAGTAAGAAAGCCAGCGGGGAATTTAAAACTATTCCCGAAATTCTATTCCTGTGCATAAGCCGAAAATTTGAATTATAAGTTCGTCTCCAGCTTATTAATTAAGGTGAACTGACAGCCGGGAGCAGCTATAAATAAATCCACACAGTTGCGTGTGCATTCGTAGATCGGAGATGCATTATTGGCCGCACATCCACGTGATTAATGAACTGACATACTGCACTTGCCTTGAACGCATAATAAGATGTCAAAAATATTTGCATCGCTCTTCCTGTTCACCCAATAACTAATGAATTGCCGCTGTGATGATGGTGTTATCACGCCATCCTCATTGTGCGAATATTGAGATTGCACGTTCTCATGCAAAACACCAGTGTAACTCCCTTACCTGCAATTTTGCGAATTGTTCGCAATATTGTTCCGAGAACTCAACTTTTCATACGTAAATAACATGAAATGGCCGCTATAAATTAAAGAAAAAATGAAGGCAAACTTACTTATTTTTCTGGTCTGTTCATTATCATATTGGTATCATTTTTGTGTGGCATGCACGAGAATATAGAATATTCGATAGTTTGAAGAAGCAGGGGGGGGGAATGATAATCCAACGTAAACTGTCACTATCTACACAGAAAAATATTAGATTCAAGTTAAATTACACCATGTTAAGTTACAAGTTATATTACACCATTATTATGGTGTAACTTAACTTTGCACCTTTTTTTTGGGGGGGGGGGGATGTTTGATACAAAATATACGAACAAATTTATATATTATTGATTGTGTGATTTATAAGAATGCGAGGGTTGAATCAGCTAAGCGATCTATTAATGCGAATTTATCCATCCATCTGTTTGCACCTAATAATTATTCTTACAAGAGACCTGTCAGGGCTCATCTAGGAAGGCCAGCTATCATCACCCACACCAATTGCCGTACTTCTTCGTGTCCAGCACTACCTTTACTCACCATCTCCAAAGGCAACCCATTCCAATAATTTTGCACAGTCCAAAAGTATCATGGTGCATCGATTTCCATTGTGTAACTCAGCTGTCACATTATTAAAAAATGTGAGCACGTTACTCAATATCTTCCCTTAATAAACCCATGCTGTTCGATGTAATGTACAGATTCTCTCTCTCTCTCTTAGTCCAGTATTGCATGCAATCTCGTATGAACCTTTCCAAAATTTTTCACCACAGATACTGATAGTTCTATAGTCTGACACCTCAGTCTTTGCACCACCCCTGTGTAATGGAATTATCTTGCATTCTTTCCATTCTTGTGCCCTTCCTGTACTGACACTAAAATTATACAGCCAGTTCAGCCGAATACACTTTCAGCATCTGGGCTGATACCCCTTCAGCACCAATTGCCGGAATTTATATTCAGTTTATAAGTTCCACCTCATAGTGTCAGCGGTAGCGGTGAGCTCAATATTGCATACATCAGGTAGACAGCAAAATGGACATTCATTAGTTGAACAATCTCTTCTGCATCTGCAACTCTCACTGACGTGAGCTATTCTTTCACAATCATTCTTTTTTTAAAAAAGTTCCTGAAAATAAAAATTATTTTGGGTTGTCTTTAGCTTTCAGAGTCAGTTTTATTTCATAATCTCACTTCATTTCCGTACAATAGTTGCAACTGTTCCTAATTTACGTAACCGCCATCATTCTTATGCACACAGTATTCTTCTCCATAATCATTTTATTAAGAATCTCTTGTTTAATGAGACTGCACATTCAATTTATTCCCACCTGTTTATTCTTCGACCTCCAGGGACACAACTCGGACATTGCACCACTGATGTATTTTTAAAATACTCGTACTTCCTAGCGAGTAAACTATATCATGGGGTAGAACTCTCCTCAGTTTGTCATAATTTCTTGCATTGTAGTTCAGCATTCAGCCTTTTTTGAATGGAACATTCATACACTTAGCCACTTCAGGGTCAGTACAGCATAACCACTGTCACCGGCTGGAGGCAGAGCATTCTAGTCTTTTGTAGAAGCCACCTCTCACAATATAATTATGTATGAAACGGTAGGACCTCGAGATCCTTATGTTACAGGCCACTTAATAAAGTGCCCTCCCGTAACAGCTCAATAAATTCTGCTTCATTCTTTTCATAATATTTCGCTGCTATCCAATAAGTGTTCGGGTAATTAAAGTTAATTGATTATAATAAGTTAAAATTAGTTACTCATCACCGATGATTGGTAATCATTGACTACAAATTAGGCCTGTTTCACGATGAATGTTTGTCACTAGCTGCGGATCCATCAGTAGCAACACCCCACCACGTATTTGATCCTGTTAGGCTCCATAACAGTCTAATGTCTCAAACTAAATAGTCTCAAACTCACTACTAAGTGCAAAAATTACTAATATTGCAGTCATAACTTTCCACCATGACCGGACTCGAATCATCCGACAATGTTATCATCACATTCCCTCCTCTCCTTTCTTGTCTGTCCTTCCTGAGATGCTGTATCCTCTACACACTGAACTGTATTTAGGACACCGGCTTCTGTGAGCCAGGTCTCACTACTGCTATTCATCTGAGACCATAAAGTGTTCACTAAGGCAGCAAACGCAATATCGTTTTCCCTTATACTCCTTGTATTAGTATACAGACATAAGTCATCTCCATTCTTTTTTTTTATATGTTCTCCTCTGTAGTGTAATGTTTCACTTGAGCAGGCATCTTTACTCATGGTTAATAGTCCGAATCGCATGAACGCACAATCGCCAGTTTCAATCACCTCCATACTTGAGAATATTGGAATCATTAATGTAGCTGAATAACTTAGTCGCTCTTACGAACCGTTGTCACCATTTCTCTCATTATAATCTATTTTACATGACTCCTTATTACGACTCATATCAACAAATAATTTTTCCAGATTCCTGATACCAAATGCATTCAACTGCAGTCAACCCTCTTTTCATTCTTCCTTAAACTCGCTTCACACATTCAAAAGCTCGTCCTTTGTACACATCCCACGCTTCGAAGTCTTTGTCCCTTCTTAATTCCATGGTATATCTACTATTTTCACTGTCTCGCTCTTGCTTCTTCCAGGAGTTCTCTCATAGCCTCTCACATCTTGCCTATCATTCCTAAAAATGCTGTACCCTCAGTACCCGTTAGCACATCTATTAGGAGAGCCAGATATCACTAATGATAATAATCCCGAGCCACGATATATTCACTAAGGCAAAAAAGTCAACCCCTTTGCTCGTTTTATTCCTTTATCTTATATTCACAGGCATAAGTTACCTCCATTTTTTGAATACTTTCTTCTATGATTTGCATGGCCTAGTTGGACAACTTTCCAACTCCTGCTCACATCTACTTCTTCACTTGAGCAGACATCGTTATTCATATATAAAAGTCCAAATCAGATGAACGCACAAGCATCTTTTCGTCATACTTTCATTTTTGAGCATATTCGTATCATTAATATAGCAGAATAACTTGGGCGCTTTTAAGAACAAGTTGTCATAATTTATCCCATTATAATCTATTTTCCTGACTCTCCTTATTAGGTCTCACACAAATAAATAATTTGTACAGGTTCTAGTTAGATAACAAACATAATCAAGTGCAGGTCGTCCCTTGTATATAAATGCCTCTACACTTCGAACTCATCCCATACGTAGATTATCATTCTATGCGTTCTTCATAACAATCTCTATTATTACGAAGAACATTGTTGCATTATCGTGTATTGAAGTAATTAAATGATATGATTACTTGGGGTTTATTGATAAAATCATCCCGGATTTATGAAAAAAAATGTTGGCTGTTGTGGGCAGTTGAGACCCTGGTTTATGAGAGATTAGTCGGAGTTCCGTGGTATAAAACGGTACACATATGACACCTTGTGATATCATATCATCAGGTAGAAGAAACGTGGGTTGCAGGTAGAAACAACAACAAAAAAAAACATGCACTGTAAAGCAGTGTCGCAAACAAAGGAAAATGTTATCTCCAAGACCACAGATGGGATTAAAGTGAGCCATGAAGGGACAAACTGCTTCTTCTCTGGAATCGCTTTGACTGTTTTAAACCTTTTTGTCATTAACTTCGGATGACGAAGAGCATAAGTTTTATTTTATTTATCTCAGATAGGATTTAATGAGCCCTGTTGGTGATATTAATGAGCAACCGGTTTGAGCAAGGGTGGGCGGAATTTTGTCACCACAAAACGATATCTATTTTATAAGAATCGGTGTACTAAGATTTGTCTTATATTTGCCATAAGATGAGAATTGGTCTAAATTTAAAAATGGAGTGTTGACCCTAGAATTTCAAAAAGAGTGTTTTATTAATCGAAATAAAACGAATAGAAAAAAAAAATTTTTTTAAAAGAAAGGAATATCAGATTGTTACTTAAAATGCAGTCGAAGAAAACTATTTTTACGTCTGCCGCTAGTTTAGTTCAGTGCACGCTCTCGAGTTACAAAAACACTCAGTCGGTACTCGAGAACCCAGTTTTACTTGAGGAATTTTGTTTTTTCTCATTACTTTCTATGAAAGAACGATCAAAAATAGATGACAACGCTAACGAGATAAGAAAAACAAAACGGGAGGAGCACGCAACGCTTCTTGGCGTTTTGTTCAAGTCGGCTTTACGAGGATGAAGAACTTGTACGGTTGTAAATCGCCAGAGGACCTTCCCCGCAGATAAATTGTCTGCTTGGAAACGATCTAATAATTTTTGCTCTCGGGTTGTTCATAAAAAATAAATGGGTCATTCTTTTGCTCGTGACAGCTGCAGTGCTAGGCGAAGACACCGAACATAAACTAGCCGTCCTGTTAACGGATAACTTTTATTTCAAAGCTTTCTTTGATCAACTTTACTCTGAGCCTTAAATATCCTTTAAGGCTAAGAATACTTGTACGTACGTTAATTGCACTCGGCTTTACTTGTGGAACTGTTTACTAAACAAAACTCGAAATGAGACTTCCTTAGAGGATTTTCTTATCACCCTCGGCAACCGCAAGATTATTTCATCAAAATCTAGCGTAAAAAGAACGAACATTGATTCTCAAGGTGCAATAGTTTATTTACATAACGGTAATATTTTCGGCTTCTTTTACCGTTGATATTTAAGGAAATTGTACGACGTAAAATGGTCATATCCATAAATATGACCATTTTCTCACCCATTCTTTCCAATCACATTAAGATACCCATTCAATTTGCAAATGGCCTTCTGGTATCTACAGCTCAGTATTTGTTTGCTTGTATGATTATGAGCTTTATATTCACTGAATGTGGGCAGTGAGATTGCATGCTTTAGTATCACAGTGATGTCGATCCTATAGTCAGTGTGAACTCAGTTAACTCTTTTCTTGGTTTGCGGTGAACAAATATCCGCTACGGGTTACCCTTTAAGGGGAAGAGAGCCTTACTGCAGAAAAGTGCTGGAACCCGGCGGTACTGTGAATTTGTCTGACATGAGGACAATTCCGATGTTATCAACCACTTTAAGATAGACTTGAAGCGCATCCTGTTTTATTTTTTTCTTTTTCTATATCTACTCAATACACAATGGCTCGCAAAACTTATAAAACAAATATTTGAAGTTATCCATTTACCTAACTTGAGTTTTTCTCAGAAAACTGCCCAACTTCACAGATAGGCGGTTTTCACATTTTTCATCTGTATTATCCGATGCATAAGTTAATTACTCCCGTCAAACTTTCTTATGAGGGAGAAATTCCGGGTTCCTTTATATTGTATGCCATTAGTTTACAATATAAAGGTTTCCCCAGTTTCCACATGCGCTTTTAGCCTCTTCTAAGAATATGTTGGATTCTGATAAAAGATAGCTTTTATGGGCCATTTTATCGGTTGAATTAGACGAAGTAGATAAAACAGTCGATGACTACTTCTCAAAATCGGTTTCACGATGCAAACTCTAGCGTTATCTCAGCAAAGTTTTCTTTCTTTTCTTTTCCTTTGTTTGTAACCTTGAGCGCCATTTTCGTTCTACTGTACCAAAATGGTCAGAGAAAAATCTTAAAGAAACACTTCAGGTGTGGTCCGAGTTGGTTGATTAAGCAATCCGCTTCGATTTTAACTCCGATTAGACTGAATTTCTCAGAAGATCTTTAAGCTAATAAGAAACAGCTCTGAGGGGTGGAGAAGAAGACTGTTTTGGCCAGTTTCCACTGCATCCAAACTGCGGCTTTATTAATTAGTTGTTTTATTAATTAGATTTAACTTTCCAATTCTGGTAGCTGGTCCTGTCGATTACCTATTTTGAACAAACGTAGCCCACTGATAATATTTCACTTTGAATTGCGATCCAACAGATGGCCCTAAAGAGTCTTGTAATATCAGTGGTTGGCTGAAAGACTTGGTTTGACCCGTGATAAGCTGGTTTGCTGTTGTTTCATTTTTTTAAAACTCAAGTTTGTCGTCCAGAAAAACAATGAATGAGTATTTGATTAATTAGAGATTTTGCACCTTTGACTGTTGATGATATATTTGCTTTCAAAACGTGAATGTTTATTCCAGAGAAAATTCAAGTTCTTTGTGTGTTTCGCTGGAGTAGAAATATCTTCTAGCGTGGCAGAAATTCGTTATTATGCTAGACAACAACGTGAACCGATAACTTTTAGAGAAAATTGCTAAATTGTGACTCCCTTTGTTTATAACCGTAGACTAGCGCTTCCGTTTCATTGGGACTTCTGGGAATTGATCTTACGAAATCTTCGATTGTTGCTTTCCTTCGCAGTTAGCGGATCCACCAGAACTTCAGTTCGTTAATTTCAGACGATCTTCTCGCAACTATAATCCCAAGTTATTGAAGGCATCAGTTTGCTTAGTGATCTTGTTATCAATTAATGAATTTTGGCTCTCGTTATTGTGCGAAGTTAATGCTTTGTAATGAAAGACGAGAATAACTTGAGTTTGTTAATTCAGAATCGTAATGTTTCCCTCTCAGTTACGCAAGGGTAGGGAAGGATCGCGTGTAGTAATATATGAGGAAGCGCCATAAAGCCAAGTGCTAATACTCAAAATTATTAAAGCAGTGAGAAATTCTCATAACGCGAAGGCGATATTGAATCGAGTTGAATTCAGCAATGACTCAGAATTCGCTTTCAATGATGCCACGAGCTGGAATTCACTTAACCGTTTCATTGGTTCGCTAGTTGTGAGTAGTCTATTAATTTTCTTAATGTGTCGCGAGACAAGGTTCCCTTAAATGAAATAAAAAACTGCGTTCTCACCGTCGTTTAGTGATGAGGACTAATTTAGTTTCATGAATGCCTTGTTCGTATCTCCGTCGGTCGTAAACTTTTGTTTTGATGATTTTTATTGAATCTCGTTGCAGTTTAGATTTTCTGGTTAAAGCAAATCGAAGTTGGTTGCATCATTCGTAACAATTTCTATCATTTAACTAATAATTGATAAAACGCTTAAATCGCAATGAATCAGAGCTGATGATTTTTTGCACTTGTGAGACAGGTTAGGAATAAAGTAATAACTTGTGCTTTTTTAAAAAAAAACGAATGACGTTTTTTCGAATAAATACAATTCATTATTGTATAAATTATTTTAATTTTTTATTTCATTTGAAAATATCTGGACTGGAGCTTGCAATTAAAACGAACTGCCTGTGTTCAAACGGAAATACAAAGTGAACGGTTCAAGTTGATCGATTTATTTTATTACGCGCGTTGCCTTACACTGTTAGTCCTTTTAATTTAAACATTTTTTCCTGCTTCTAATTTAAATCGACTTTATTCGCTTCTCAAACTGAAAATGTGTGCAGCACCTTTTCGCAGATCTTCCCGCAAATCTAGAATTAGGTGAAAACGTTTCACTTAATTGGAAAAAACAAGAAAACTGAAGCAAACGTGTTCTTAAAAAGAAAAGTAATCACCTGCGTTTCGCCCGAAAGAAATCTTCATCTATCTCCGTTGTGTTGCTTTGATTCATTTAACAGAAATCTGTCCGGAAAGAATGAAAGCTAAACGCTCCGCGAAATGACATTCTGTCGAGAATAAGGCGACGGCCCTTTTCTTTTTTTTTTTTTTTTTGAAGCAGTGAACTTTTTTCTATCGCCTAATACTTCATTAAATATCTTAATTATGGCACCGAATGTACAGTATTTGCAATTAAGCAAGTTCGCAGCTCGCTTTTTTTAAGCAGCGGCTCTGTTCTAATTCATTACATTACTGCAACTCCTCCGCACCGCCTTAACCGGCTGAGGATGAAAGGAAGAAGAGCCTCTCCTCACTTACAGACGTTCGAAATCATTAGAGAGTTCAAAGTGTCTGCTCGCAAGAGAAGCGCTCCTAGCTAAACGCTCTCAAAAAGACAAACTTTGTAAAGAAGCCGGGACGGCGGAGGGTAAAACAACAAACCATTGTAAAATGGCCCTCGGGCAGCTTAACTGTCGTCAATGTTCCAAGTGAATCGAAGTCATTTAAACTTCCAGTAAAACTGTCAAGTGATGTCTTACTTTTTTGCTGTCTTTACACTTCGGTACTTTAGGTGCTTTGAAAAGAAGGAAGTTCCGAAACCTTTAAAACACTTGCTTCTTCTTACTTCGAATGGCAATTCTTGGAAATTCGCCATTGTTCTCTTCGTTAAAACCCTCAGCGACTTGAGTGCGCTCTCATTGGCCACCCTCGTGTGATATGTGCGGACGCAAAAGCAGCAAATGGAAACTGGATCATTTTCTTTATAAGAAAACAGATAATTAAACTGAACAGCGATCGCTGGAATTTCTGATAAATCCCTATCATTCTTCATCGTGTGTTTTTATTCTTATATTAGCCTCGATTTGAACCACTTTCTTCTGAATAAACCTCTTAAAATTCTCACCACATCAGCTAAATATGCTAATATAACTCTGTAATATGTTTTTATTAATGATGTCGGAACTGATGGTGCATTCATTTCAGTATTCGCCAACTGGAGAGAGAGAGAGGTTGGAGAAAGCGTGTTAGTCGCAATTTCACAGTTCCATCCTGCAACAATTGTTTAAAAATGGAAGTACGTTTTTAAATCAATGGTCCGTGACACCTCGAAGTGTTTTAGTTTTTTTTTCTTTTTTTTACATCAACGTATAAAACGAAATACATTAGCTCTGCTTGTGGATAAAAAATATATTTCCTACTGTTCGTTTTAAAAATAATTCTAGTTTGTTTTTAACTGGAGAGCCTCACTCATAATATTCGCAGCTGTGTTGTATATCCCGATATTCTCACACTAAGAAGTTGCGTGTGCAAGTTGCTTGTTAATTAATATTTTCCCATTTTCATGCAGCATGGCGTCAATTTACGCCATAAAGCTAACATTCCTTGACATTTAGACAGTCTGGCTGCTTTCATTCAAAAAGTATGCATGACGTCACAGACAGAACTGAAAAGGTGTTTAATATTATATGAACACAATGCAATTCGCATTTTGTTTGTCCAAGAAAGCTTTCTGTGCAAAAATAAGTGAGAATATGATCGAACTGTATGTGCTTCCATAATATTTGTTCTCCCCTCTTTCTTTCCAGCGTGGCTTTATTTTATTTGCTGCAGCCAGTTTGAATTTTCGCAGAGGATAACCTTACGTGTTGTCAAAGCTCTCCTTTTTTCCCAAGGAATATGGAGAAACGTGGATGGGCTGTGTAGAGGTGGGCTCCTTATATGTTTCCATGGGGCGTGTGCATGCGATAGGATTCTTATTATTTAGTCTTTGGGAGGGATCTCAGGAAAGAAGGGAGCTGCCTCGTTTTCTCTTTCATACCGTGAACACATCGGAAACGACATGCGGCGCTATTCTCCAGTGACACGACAGCACCGACGGCACGAAAGAAACGTGATATTGCAAACCTGAGGGTTGTATGTCGCATGCTTTGCACTGCGTGTTTGTTCGTCTCCACAATTTTAGCTGAACACATTGTTTGCTATTTTGCGTAGCTGAAATCCATAAAGGTTTATCCTAGACTGATTAAAACACATCAGCAAATCTGTTTATTAGTGCCTTAATTCGGTCTTTTTCTAAATTATACATTTTCGTTATTCTGTTATCTTTCTTCCAATTTTAACCCGTTGTTTCGTTTTGTATGCACACCGTTAGGCAACTGCTGTTATATTCTTTATCGCAGAATATTTATTCAGTAAATTCCTTTTTTATGCATATTTGTTTTTATAAGAATTTACACCTCCGCCCAGACGAATCAATCCTCTTCGCTTGGATAATTCAGGGAAGAAAAGCCCCGAGTTTAAATCCGGAGAAGGAATAAGCCATATATTTCCTTTTGTTGGCTCTTCAAGCAAACATGTGGAGGATTCAAAGAGAAAGGTGATCATTAAGTCCCTCAGCAGAATAAAGCACAGGCCAGAGGGTGACTCGTATAATGAAAGCAAACTTGGTGTATAACAGAAGATTAGCAGAGCGAGCCGGAGTTAATAAAAAAACAATTGTTTCATATTAACCTCGTAATACAAGTAGAGAAAATCAAGTAAAAGAAAGACTTCCCACTGTAGAAGAATTTTGAAAAACGGTGATAGTAAGGAGGTGACCGAAGCAGGAGAAATAGTTGAATTATTGAGTGATCACTTTGAAGGATGTACTCGCATCATCGAGTTGAAGATATTTCAGTAAGAGATGTGTGACGGGTCGGTGTGGGAGTAGAAGATGTTGAAGTGTGTAGGATATTGGAGAATCTTAACGTGAATACAGCTGCTAGTTCGGATGGCATATCAGCTCGCTTATTGCAATAGTGTAGTTGGTAATGCCTTTGACTAGATTGTTCGAGTCTGAGCTCTGGAAGAGCTCCAAGAGAAGGGGAAATTGTTCCATTGCATAAAGGAGGTTCTATGAAACTGAAGAAACAAATGGTTGACCGATCAAAATTTCAAGAGTCGTGGTCGAGACGTTGAATTAGTTGGTTAAACAAGAAATTCAGGAATGGTATATTGTATCGAGGAGAGGCAGCATTGTTTTTGCGATCGGTACATTATGCTTTAGTAATTTACTTTTCATTAAAAAAGCGACGGCTAGGTCCCTTAATGGTAATGCCACACAGTGGTACTGGTGGACTCCACGAAGGCGTTTGGCAGGATACTGCATGGAATTCTGTTATATTTTAGCAAATGAGGGTCGATAAGAGCGGCTGATGGATTGATACCTGAAAGTATTTATTCAGGATTAGAGAACAGTAGTTGCGTGACGCAGGGCTATTTTAATATTTTATTTGTAGTTTAATGATATAAGAAATGATATCAAAGAATATAATCGGTTGTTTGCCGATGATGTAAAATTGAGTAGAACAGTATTCAATAATGAAGCTAAAATTTTTCAGAATGATTTAGATACGCTGGAAGTATGGCGATGAAGAAGCTGGCGGATAAGGGGGTATATGATAGAGTCATGCAAGTTACTTATGGTGGGAATGGAATCATAGGATTGATATGAAGGAAATTTTCCAGCACATGACCAGCGTGGAGAAACTAGGAGTCATTAATGAAAATTAAATAACAATGAGGACTAGATTTTTTTTATTTTATTTTTTGCAAGGAGAGTGGTGAATGAGCGGAATAGATTTTCAGTCAGTTGTGAGTGCTTTGTCGATGAATAAGTTCAAAGCGAACTATGGCAGGTATTGATGGTAAGTATTTGTTAGTTGGCCTCCAGCAATAAGTCTCCAGACTTCGTGGAGGTGCGCATATGAATTAATAATTATTACATATATGATCAAAGATTGCAAGTGCTTTGAAAATAAAGTGAAGTAGATGATGTAGAAGAAGAAGAGGAGAGGAATGGAAATATAAGAAATGCGAAAAATATTAAAAGGGAAATTAAAAAGATGAGTTGATGGGAAGTAAAGAAATAACGCAAATGAAAAAGAAACAAAATCGATGGTTAAGAAGTGAAATGTTAGAAGATGCAACAGCCATATGAAAGAAAACGAGCCTATGTCTAAGAGAGAAAGAGATGGGTTTAAAAAAAGAGCAGGCAATCTTGGAAACCATCCGATGCTAATTCATAAACGATATAGACCCATTGCATATAGCGTTCTGGAACATCTGAATTATTAGAGAAGTAATAAATATAAGTAGTGAACGTAATAGAATTTCTAAATTTGTATTCATATCTATGGACTGATGATAATTATACGAAAATAGTAGTTATGATATGGATGAAATTAGTTTCTAGGGCTTTGCATCTCGAAGTGAGTTAGCCGGTTTCATGTGGCGGTGGAAAGGCTTTATTTCCTGGAAACTCCTGTTTTACTTTCCACAAAACCAGCAAACCATCCAAAAGAACGCACGCAATTGACAGCCACAGTACACAGATAGGATTACCCGCCCGATGGTAACATCAGTTAGGTTTCAAATAAGCCGAGTTAATTTTGCACGACAGACCGTTTGAACCAGACTGGCATGCAAAATGGAATTCGGTAAGGTGGAGAAAGCGCTTTATATTTTAACAGATTACAAAAACAATAAATACCAAAAAGCATTCTAAAATCCGTTATACACATAAATTAACATAACGAATTAAACGATTGAATTCTAAATGATCTCGCAGAGATAGAAACCCCAAATATCCACTGTCTGCGATTAACGTAACTATCGCCACAGCGAAATGGAGATTTCGCTGTGGCGATAATTACACATAATTATCAGCTGGTAATAACAGATTCTGAAGCAGTCTTGAGAGGTTATTCTAAATCTACAAGAAATATATGAAGATTCCTGAATGATCTCAAGAAAAATGCTTTTAAAGATCAACATTCACCTAGAAGTACACAGTAATCATAACATCATTCTGGAACATGTTGATTCTTTATTTTAGGATGCATGCTTACATATAAAGATGGAAAAGACATTACCAATTAATAAATACTTAAAAATGGCTGGTTCAATAAACTGTTTTGTTTAAACTTAATTCTTTATAGACCACAACAAAAATATTTGTATGGAACAGAAATGTGAAAATAAAATGAAAAGATGAGCGAAAACTAATAGCAGCTGAAATGAAGTGTTTGAGAGCAACGAGAAAATCTACCCTGTTTGATAGTAAAGGCAATAATGAAAGAATTAAATCTGGAACCGATAACAGATAAAATAAACATCATTTGCTGGAAGCATGTTAAAAGAATGCAAAAGAGAAAGAATTCCTAACGAGTACTCGAGTTTTAACCATCCGGAAAACGAGATGCGGTCATTCCTTTGAAGAGTCTTGATGACGGCTTCTGCGGCCTCAGAATTTTTGATGCGATTTTTTTTTCAGTTCATGAGCGAAACCTTTCTCGCTTTTAATGGATATGGTAAGAAAGTACCTTTCCTATCCGCAAAATGAGTAAAAATTGTCCATGTAGCAATATCACGAAAATTGTACATTTTCTGTCGATTCTAAATACTCGTACAGTGTGGGGAAAGAAGGGAAAAAAGTGTTTGTCATTCGGACATGATTCGATTCGCCAGGATACTTCATCTACACAATTCAATATTTACAAAAAAAAAAAAAAAGTTCTGTATGCGTAACTTGGGTTTCAAAAATGAGAGCGAAAACAATTTCTTCTTGCCTCCTAGAGTATAAAACTCATAAATCCCAAACTTTCCCACCATCTCTGCGCGTACCGTAATCGCTGTTCGTTGTATATCACGAAGAATGAACCTCAGTTTAGCAGAAGAAAATATTCTTCTCTCACGCTTCTATGAATCTGAACCCTCAAATTGGGCTAATAAAAGGTCGAAAAAATGCAAAATACTATTGCTCCTGTTGATAGCAGGAAAGTGTCGACAGACGGACTTACCAGATACTTATTACGTGGTTGACCAATTTCAATACCCAGCGAAACACACTCTACCCTACCCTATCCTACCCTACCCTACTAGGGAGACCAATATGAATGTGATATCGATCCGTGCTCGTCTTGGAGTTGACCAAAGCATTTCAAACCAATCCTTAGATACGATCCTGTAGCTACATTAGGGCTCATCGACCCTAAAATTTGTCGATCCGATGTGGAATAAAACCTACAAGGCAGAGACAATTTCAACATTCGTTAATATTCAGTAATCCTCGCAGATTTTATTAAATATATTTTTCTAGTGTCGGCACCATACTCAAAAAATGAATAAAATATAAAAAAATAATATTTTAACCAATTATTCATAATTGGATAAATATAATATCTTTGTATTCCCTTAACGAATATTTACAATCCCTTGAAAGTGACTGCTTGCACTCAGCTCGCCTACGCCAAACACAAGCTTTGATCATTTGATGAGAATCGGCTAAAAAATTGATTGCTGACAATAAGAAACATTCATTTTGATACCTTCTCATGCACTCACTTCATTCCGTCGAATAGTAACATTCCTACCAGTTTGTTCAGTGTATCTTATTGGGTAATGTTTATTTTTTGGGGATAATTTCATGCTTCCGTTAAGAATTTAGGCTGCTGCAGTGCACGAAAGGATATTTTCTTTGGATCTGGGGTTTATTTCTGTGTACTGGCGGAATTACTGCAGTTCTGAGGAAACTAGCAGGATGTGTACTTGGTCAGCTGATCGTTTTCCTTCTTACATGATATTTCACAATCTCAAAATAATCGAATTCTCAGCGAAGGCATTTTTGATCAGCGAAATGCACTTCTTGCTCGACCCACGAGGAAATGATTGTATGGGAAACAGATTTGTACCCTTAACGACTGCAGCTGCCTGCAACTTCTGTTTACAATCGATCGATGTTCTCGTTATGATCTTAAATTCCACTGCTTTTATTCTAATGGGATTACTTTGCACGACAGGGTAATATATTGTAATTACAAGCCCGGAGACCTTTTATGCTGCTTATATAAGACGTCCGAGACAGCCACTCTCTGCGTCGATGCAGTTATATATCAGTGTAATATTCATTTTCCTTGCTGATATTTTATGTTATTTAAAAGGGTCACCCGTAATGGGGAAAGCTGCTTCGGGTTCGTTAATCGATGGTATTTGGATCTCAGGAGTCAGTGGTTTCCCACAGTGGTGCACCATGTGGTAGCACCGCCATTTTAATCGAGCTAGAATAAAGTCGTTGAAATAAAACAAAATACAGTAAAGGTTGAATTTGTTAGGCATAATCCAAGCTAGGGTTTCAAGAGAGTATAATTTAATGAGATATTAAATATCAAGTTCATAGAATAAATTATTTCATTTTTATAAGAAAGGCGGTGATTATAGTCCTACTTAAGACTCACGCACAGCCAGAATTAGTATTAAAATATTCGACAATAAATATCTAAGTCTTTTTACTAATCGGATTGCATCGTAAATGTTCTATATTAAAGAAATTCTTCGTTTTAAGAAGTTAGAAATCAAAAACCGACAATATTTTAGAACACACTTTTGTTTATTTCTTATGAATAAATTACTTTCCATAAATACATCCAAGGTTATAAAATCTACGTTGAAATTCATGAACTGAATTGAATGAAACGTGTGCAACTGTTTTCAAGCATGGCAATGTTAGCCGATGTGGTCAAGAGGATGTTTTCCAGCCAACGGGATGTGGGTTTTAATTCCTCCACAGCATGATGCTAATTATTCTACTTGAATCAATTTTTAAAACGAAACTTTCCTTTATAGATTTTCTATTTAATTCTATCTGAAGTGTTTAAGTATTTTCATGCCTCTGCATAACTTCTATGAATATCATGGAATTTCTATGTTAGATTAAGTGATCATCAAAAAAAAAAAAAAAAAGAAAAAAAGTTCATGAAGATGGCAGATGTTTCTCTTATTCCCTTGTGCATTTTGAGCGATGCGTTTAAAGCATCACAATCAAGCATCACAAACACTGACAATCTTTTTCTCAAAATGCTTCGAAAACGAATGACAAAATATTTGTACTTATTTTGTTAGTCTAAATATTTGAAGCCTTTGAATCATCACCAATCTATTTCGGTACATTACACTTCCTTTGTAGCCTATATAAGGAAATGCAAAGGGTACGCACTCCCTCGTCTGGTGGCCGGGATAACAATAACCCCAATGTAGCCCATGCATATGGTACGAGGCGACTAAAATGGGTACCCTGGGTGGGGAATAGATGGCAGTGCTGTAGCCATTGCAGTTTTAACTGAGGCTCGGCTATTGCTGTTACCCTCCTGCCATGATCAGAGCTTATAGCAAAATATTACCCTATCCATACATTTTCTTTACAGATAACGGGGAATATGAAAAGCATTTTTGCTTCACCCATCTAGCCAAAAAAAAAAAAAAAAAAACGCAGTCCCTCAAATTTAATGAATACCTCTTATCGCTATTAATATTGTTTGGAATTCATTTTAATATTGTCCTTGAAAGACAAAACTGTACACAAGAGGAGTCAAGCGAGAGGATCATCCTCTTGTTTCAGGAAAGAGTTTGAGATTTTAAAATTCCTTCTCCTTCACAAGTTATTCTGCAATGCTGTACTTGGTTTAATAATTTTTAAAATAAAAGTTTGTTTTAACTTAATCTTCTAATTAAGTCATGAAGTATTCCCATGCTGTTGCGCAACTTCTATGAATATCGCAGAAGACGATAGTGATAATAGTTTTATTTTTTAATTTACTTTTTTTTCAACTATTTGAAAAATCGGGCCCTTAATAATTCAGTAGCAGAAATCTCTTTGTAATTTATAGCAGTTGGTTATTTTTATCCAAACTAAGCGAATCAAGGGACATCATCATATGTAATTACATATTTCGAGCTCCTTTTAAAAATGCTTCGCCTTCCTCCTGCCGTGCCATCGTTTCAGAAACATTTCTGCTCCCCCACCACAAAACTATCACAATTTCCGAACTCCTCTCGAAAAGTGTGACATTCGTTGACGATTCTAAACCACGTTCGTACAGCAGTCGACAGCCAAAACTACCCCCCATAAATTACACTCTAACACGGCAGCTGCTAGTCGAATCCACGTTAAGCGATAAACATAGTACCGGAATTTTTCAAGTGCTGTCGCCCAGAATTAAAAGGTGAATTTAAAACTTTTGCTTTCTCATTCTCTGTTCTCAGCTTACCCTTTTGAAGTAGAATCAAATTAGATTTATTAGATTGGTACAATAGACTTTCATAAGTATGGTATTACAAGTGTCGTCATGAAATATCGAGATTTCTATCTCGATGTTTGAAATGCGAATATTCATCTCGATCGCTAAGTTTAAATTGTATGCGCAACTCTCTTTTCCTTAAAATTACTGCAGTTTTTAATTATTTCATGATACACGTTTAGTTCTACTATTCTTTTACTGTTTTTTTAATAACGATTATAGTTCTTGTACTTTATCCAATGTCTGGTTTATTTTTTTCCATTCCGAAGAAATCATGCGATATCGTTACGTATTATGTGATGCGATAAACTTTGCCCAGCTGCATTTTGCAAGTTTGTTATTACAGCACATTACAGGCTCGTATTGCATAACAATAATGTAACATTATATTGTCTGTAAGGATTTTCTGTTATTTGAATTTAACTGCAGGTTTTAAGCTGTGAATTTCCACTCATATGTGGCACGTACAGTACAAAGTAAAGCTTCGAATTTCATATTTTAAAATGTGTGTCTTTAAGTAACAAAAAATCACAACTTTCTTTCTTCATAGTTAAGGGATATTATATCCCATATTGTTTCATAGCCGAATAAGAAGCTCAAAGCGTTTCATGCCGAATATAGAAACTATATAAAGTTCGGAGTCGAATTGAAGCCTTTGGCTCGTCATATAATTAATAATTTATTAGGACACCTTCTTGGCTATTCTCATAGTAGGGTATATGTAAGTTCTGTTTGCTACAAACTTGGTATTTCTAGGTCTACCTACTCACTGATGAGACCTCAATAAAGGTTGAAACCGGTCTGGGTAGTGACCTTCTCTCACTCATAATGTAGAACAGTAATACAGCTCCTAGGAGCTGGGTTTCACATTATGGGTAAATACCAAGAATAGTGATCGGAGCTTGCTCCACCCTTACCATGAGTTGCCTCAGTGTTGCACTCCCTAAAGGGTCAGTTGTAACACCATCCAGGTATTTGCTTACGCTTGGAATCGCCGAACTTTATATAGTTTCTACTATATTCGGCATGAAACTCTTTGAATTTCTTATTCGGCTAAGAATAAGAATATGGGAGGTAATATCCCTTAACTTAAATAAGTTTATATGTCGCCGAATTGAAGCCTTTGGCTCTTCATATAATTAATAAACTACTTAATTTTCGTACATTCTGCGTGATATTCCATCGCCTCAGCTGTGCCTGCATACGAATCGCAAATTGCACTGCTTCTTGCAGGATACAAATTTCTTCCGTTAGCTGAGTTCAGCGAAATATTTGGATATGAAAGTTCTCGCTGCCAGTATAAACGGTGATCTTATGTTATAAGGTACACTTCGTAGAGTTTTGCGTCGCCGAAAAACGAGACAAATTTTGCAGTCCTTTATAAACGTCAAACCATAAACAAACCAAATAATGGTTGGAATAAAAACCGTCTTGAATAAGCTATCTCAGCAACGACCTGTTTTTTGTTACCTCTTTTGAGTTGGAAGCCATAAAGAGAGAGAGAGAGAGTCTGAATGTCAATAATTGTTTTTTTTTTCCTTTCCTTTGTATATTCATTCAGATGAAGAAAATTTCATTCGCGAATCACGTGACTTGAAGTATGTTTGGATTTTCATCAAGTAGAGTCGGCTCGCTGCTCAGTGGACTAAAATGTGTAACGTCTGTTTATTCCGCCAGCGAAGAAACTTGTTTAAATAAATTGTGTACGGACAGAGCGAAACACAGCAATGATAAATTTTTCCTCGTTATACTTTCCGGGAATATGCGATTGTTGTGACGGGCGTCCAATACTTGGAGCTGGTCAATTGCCAAGTGCTCCCCACTCCGTTATGATGGACTGCGGATACGAATGACCTTTACGCTGATCACATCACTTCCAGCTCCTTCAAACGGCTAATAAAAGGGTAAATACCGTCTCTGGAATTTGTCGATAAGAAATAAAAATGTGCGAGATATTTTTATGCATGGCGGCTCCTCTAGAAAAACTCGCATTTGCAGCGAATATTTACGTTCTACAACAGGAGAAGCCCCCTTGAATAATCCGACTGGTGGCGGTTCTTGCAATTTACGAACATTTGGCAGAAATGCTTTACTCCCTTGTGTACGAAGGCACGAAACTCTGCCTTAATTTCTGTTAAAAATTTAATTTTAAAGAAAAAAAATTCTGCTTTATAAAACAATGGGTACCTCACGAAAGAGGAACTGAAAAATGCAGAACCGCTTTTTATGAAGTCCTTTGTGTTCTGTGAATATCTGAGAAGCCGACAAATATTTTGTGACTTCGTCTTTTGCCTACTTTTTATGAAAAAATCGATAATTTTTTCTGATAAAAATCTTTTCCGTAATTCAACCATGAATGAAGGACTGTTGCGGATGTCCATATTTTATCTCTAACGCGCACAAAATAAATAAATAAATAAAAATAAAAATATTTAATGCCGGTGCTTCGATATTCAAGGAAATTCACGATTAAGCATAGCTCAAAGATTTGTAGTCAGTGGACTGGACTAAATGTCCTCAGCAGTTCAATGATTCTGTAGAAGAAAAGATGAATAAATCTAAACTAAATTGATTAATCAACACAAATTGAAGGATAAATTATAAACTGTCCGTTATTCGGTTTATCTTTTGTGAAAATATCATCTATTTTCATAGAGGCAATTATTTGAAAAATACAAAAAAAAAATTAATGTTTTCACTAATCATTCTTCAAATAAAATATTACTTTGGCAGTTTTTCACCCCCCCCCCTCAGATATCATGTTTTATAACTATCGGAATGCAAGTCTGACGTTTTTGCTAAGGAAGAAGTGTTTATGTGGCACGCTGAAGATTCATCGGTTCCGGTGAGTTCTTTTTAAAATATCAGTTCAACATCTGATTTGCAAACAAGGTTAGACTATTCTACACATTAGTTCTTGTAAACGGTGTTTCCTCCTTCATAATAAAATGACTCCATAATTAGCCAGTTTGTTTTACATTAAATAGAAATGCACCAATTATAATAGTTTGTATTATACGTTCACATGCGAAGATATCGGATTTCTAAATCGCCATCAACGGGATTCTCAGAGCAGATTGCTTTCCTGATGGAATTCAGGAAAATGTGAGCGAGATCGCCTTTATCTAGAACTAAGTAAGGTTACCGAAGAAGAACACGATTTGTACTTTCATAATGCTTACGAACCACAGAAACTTGATGCAAGCTAAAATATTCATATTTTTTGTTTTATAACGAGAGACACTTTAGCATGTTAAAAGAAAGATAAATACGCAGAGAGCAGTGCCTTCTAATCCTGAATTAGTATATAAAATTTCGACATTGGCCTCAGTTTGAATTGCATTAGGTGACCACATTTCTTATGCAAGAACGGCTTTTCTATTTCTAGTAAAAAGCGATGATATCTGCCTTCCTGATCACCTGGTATTCATCGACGACATCCAATAACACCGACTTTAAAATGCTGATTAATAAGCGCGCACTCCTTGGTAAAGTTCATCCTTTTTTATGCAGTTCAGCAATGAAGAATCTCGAGCAATTTCTAAGGATTCAGTCGCATCGAAACATTTAAGTTTCAACACTGTTTACTTAATAAATGAAATAATGAAAAAGAAAATAAAAAATCTTATTTGCGAATCTCTAGTACATTCATGGAGTGGGTGGAGTAACTGTTTCTTTTTTACTATTTTGTCGATTTTCCGTTTTTTGTACTTATTTATATATTACCAGGTAAATACGTACATCTATCAACTTCGTTTCTCTATAATATAAATGAAAACAGATTTCTTTTTTTTTTCTCTTTTGGTGTGATTCTTACACACTTTTCTTATTTTTTTTCTTTGCCTACGTTTCAACCAACGGATGTTCTTTTTGCTTTTCGGTTCACTTCCGCAAATTGTTTTCCGAAATTTGGAAGCATGTTTCAAATGAAAACATTTTACTAATTGGTATAAAATAATGAGTATTTATTTTAAACCAATATAAAATTCCTCGTAATACGTTTTCATGAAAAATGAGTCTCTTCAGTTATACTGCTCAGACACACTTTTCTTCTGCGTCCGTCCCCAGCCAGTCAGACTGCTTGCAGGAAATGCGGCTTGCTGTCAGTTGCTTTTAGCTAAATTATTCTTCTAGCAATCGTTATCGGACGTTTCCGCGAAGTTTTTAAACGTGTTCCTTCACCTTTTTCTGGAATTTATACGCCATATTTTTATTACTTGAAATGTTTTAGAGAAAAGACATAAAATAATGGGGGGAGCGGAGTTTGCCACTAATTGCACAGGATACCTTAAACAGTAATGAAGAAGAGAAATCACCTAAGTAAATTTAATATATATAAATTTACAGACTATTTGAGAAAGATAACCTACAAATAATTTAATATTCCAGTAAATTAAAAGAATATACATTTTTCAGAATCTCTAAAACTCTTCTT
Organism: Typopeltis vanoorti; assembly: GCF_054136105.1. NCBI lineage: Eukaryota > Metazoa > Arthropoda > Arachnida > Uropygi > Thelyphonidae > Typopeltis > Typopeltis vanoorti. Next base: position 4,027,463 of record NC_143559.1, read on the forward strand.
TCCATCCCTGCTCATATTTCAAATGGTGCTTAGAAAATTCCATTTTATTTCATTTAACAAGAGCGATCTTCCTCGGTGATCTTCTTGCATCCCACTTGCTGGTTAAAAGGCTTCTCCCAAATTTATTTACTGTTTTCTCTCGCGGTTTATTCTCATCCTGTTGTTTCTTGTGATTCCTATGATCTCATTTCTCCATCTCTTCCTCTGTTTTCTCTGAATTTCATGCTCTCTCTCTCTCTCTTCAATAATTACACTTGAAACTAGTGAGGTTTTAAGTAAATTTTTTATGACTTAGTGGAAATGTAGAAAGATATTGTGCAGTAAGGTCCTATCATTTGTAAGGGAACGGGAGGATAGCTGATGGACTACTAATAAATGGTAAGTCCATCAGCTATCTTGTAAGTAGCTATGCTCTCAAGTCCTTCTCGATGCTAACAAAGAAGCATCTGCCTCTCAGTACAGTCCCTTATTGCAATAATAAATTATTACAATTTTTCTCATTGTAATTTTTCTACAATCATACAGAAACTAGCCGAAGTTAGCGTTAATTTTTATTTATTCATGTATTTTCTTCAAAGTAAAATATAGATGGAAAAGAGAATATAGTTTCTTATAAAGTATAATTTCAACTGCACTTATGAATTTGACGAGTGTAAAGTAGCATTTGGACAAACTGATTTTTGAAACAGTAACTATTTTTTAATGTTTATTTATTGATGTTCGGAATGACTGCGGTACATAACCTGTCTGAACTGCGGATATCGAATCCCTGGATAGACTTGTCAATAAACGAGTATGGAAATGACGAGACTATCATAAAACGATGCGCTTTCCAGTATCATCCAAGTATGGCGGGGTCGGCGCTATCTTTCGATCGGAAAGAACTCGATTCGATCACAGTGAGTTAACTAGTTGCAGCTAACTCCTTTTCATAGGGATTTTTCCTCCCACACATCTATATTCAAGACTACCAGGGACATACGTTACACCAGATTTATTTGCAATAATAAGCTACAATCCACAATAGTCGAACGTAGCTCTTCCGGTTTTTGCTTACGTATTGTGCGCAATATCTTGTCATTTGCGACATACTCCTAAAGGCATAAAATATGGTAAAAAAACCAAACATTGAGAAAGTATACGACTAGCTGGAGTCCTCACCCAAATATAAATTCTTCTCGAAGAATTTAGAATGTGTTCAGTAACAAGGCTTTCTTGAAGAAAAAGTCAAGAATGTCGCTTATTTTCATCGAAACCACAATCATCGTTTTGTGACTAGACGTGAAACAGTAGCAAGCAAATAATGAAAAAATCCAAGGCCAACTGAAAGTATAAAAAACAACAACAGTTAATCATGAAGGTTATTTTCTTGATCATAAATTAGTAAATAATAATATTTTTTGGTTTACCGATCAAGTGTTGATCAATTTTATTAACTGAACCAACTAGTTTCGCCACACTTATCTGTTGGCATCTTCAGGGCACTTACGTATTGGTTTAAACAATCTCCCAATTATGCGTAACTGCAAACTGACGAGAATAACTCAGTTATTCTTGAGTTATTCTTGTCAGTTTGCAGTTACGCATAATTGTGAGATTGTTTAAACCTCTATGTAAGCCCTGAAGATGCCAACAGATAAGTGTGGCGAAACTAGTTGGTTCAGTTAATAAAATTGATCAACACTTGTTTGATCGGTAAACCAAAAAATATTATTATCAACAAGAGTTAACTTGCATCGTGACCGAATAACATCAAGCCTGCTGTCAGTAACTTCGTCCATTCTTGTTTCCGTCGTTTTGCACAGCAATGGTTTCATTACTTACAGAGAGAAAACAATTTTTTAGATTCCTATTTCTTCTCGACTGATCATCACGTAACGCTGTCCCTTTCCGAACTCCCAATATCCAGTGATTTATCCTTCCATTTTTTTCAAGAAAGTTACTTAGATATTAGCTTTTCTCAATTAATACGCGATCGATAGTATGGATTTCACTGCAGTTGATCAACAGGATGTTGATCGACTACAGTGAAATCCTCTCCGTATTCACCCCTCAAACGATCTACTTCTTCAGCGTTTCGACAGTGCAATATTGACCTGCAAGCCATTCACTGGTGCAATTTTTATAACGTAGTCAGAAATGCTATAAACGTCGACCCTGTCTTAAAAATTATTTTTTCTCGTCCATACTTTGATCCTTTCCATAGTGCTGGACAAATGTGATTCACTTCTTGGGAAAACTTTAATCGCCCAACTTTCTAATCGGCAAAATCCAAGTGTATTCAAGATGCCGCTTTTTATTCCATTCGTTCCCGAACAATTTTGAACTCGTTATTATTGCAAATCCTTTTTTCGTTCAATACTCTAGTACTCGCTCTAGTGACACACGGAATTCCCTAAAAATTCTCTACTCAGTGCAGTTAAATGCATCATCTCCTGAGTCAGGAAACATTTCCATGGTTGCAGTTCCTCCGAAATGATCCCTCACTCTCCCTGAATCTGTTATGTGACGCGCAGTGTATCTGGTGACAAACTCTAAATCGCAGAATAAATATTATTCCTTTTCGCTCATTATCTAATTTTACTAACCGAAGTGCAATCCGCTTGTTTTCAAATCTAACACATTAGTGTCTTCTTCTATCGTTCTCACCATTTTACCCAAAATGGTTCTGTGAATAAAATTTAAAAGAATGGACTTTTTATGACAGAATCACCTCAGAAGTGTTTAAATAAACCTATAGCACATAACCTTGATCGACCTGAAAATTTACAGTACGTTATCAAATCAATCCAAGCCTCTAATTAACAGAATGGTAGTCTCACACCACGATAAAACTGATCTGCTACTTAAAAATCAGAATTTAACTGTGAAAAATAGACGTTGTGCACTCTACCAGTGAGGTCCTCAAGCATGTGCACACATATTCGTAGTGGCCCATCATATTAATTTGTTTTCGCTACGCGATTAACCTTAATCTTTATCCACGATAAAATAAGGGACCGGTTTTCGGTCTAACTTCTTTGTTGCTCATCACATCCATGTACGTATGTCATCATCAATAGCTTTCTTTAGTCCACTGCTTGACGAATTTCTCGCACTATCGTTTCAATTTTAGCCGATCTTGTGCATCTCTACTCCATAAGCACATAACATATTTTTATTTCATCATACCATCACGGTTGTTATTTTCTTGATGATGTCATTTTCTTGGGGTCCTTGCTGTTATTCTCCATCTCTTGGCAGACATTTTAATCATATCCTGGCGATATTGGCTTTTATTATTGTTAAAGTATCTCTTATCTGATTATGGTCAATGATTTTCCTGAACGATTTTCCATGTTCTGCTGTGTTGTTGCTTTGTTGTCTCATCATCCCATCACTGGTCTTTGATATCTCTGCCATAATCTCTTTGGCTGTCTTTTAGTAAGGGCTCCATACATCATTACCAGGAGTGCGTATTTGGTCGTCGTTCTTTCTTTTAAAACAGATCGGCGAATTACATTTAAATACATTTCCCTACTAGCTAAAATCTTTTCATCCTGCTGTTATTCTATCAGATATTTCATTAACAAATTTTATGTTTACTTGCAATGATTTGTTTTAAAAATTTATGCAAACTCGCTATTTCAATCTGGTACTCATTTATTTTCTTTCTGGTGTTTCCGCTATACATTTCCGATTTGTCTATAATAATTTTTAGACGTGTATCTACACCTTCATTAAAACTCATGTCTTCTAATTCATTTTGTGATGATGCTATTAGTAATATAATCGCTAAATCGTAGATTATTGAAGTATTTTCCATCCATATTAAATGCTGTTTCTCCCGGTTCAGTTCAGTTATGGCATATTCAAGATGTGTTTTGAATGCTTTTTATTTTCCATCTGTCACATATCTATCGGAAGACCTGTCCATAATGCAAGTAAGCGACACTGCCGGTGATGTCATTTTCAGTTGTGGGCGGGGAGGGGGTATTTGCAAGGCAGCATGAATCAGCACCATGGCATATGAGGGTGTGATAGAAGGATGTCAGCAGCGCATGAGAGATAATCAAGGGGGGTATCTGAAGGAAGCAAATTCAGGCTGTATACCTGAAGTCAGAGGATAAATCAGGTAGATGTATGATTAAGTAAGAGATGCAAGAAACGAAATTGCTTTGGATGGAATATATAGTTGATCAGCAAGCTCATAATCAGTATAAGAGTCAAGCACAGAGGTGAACAGCATGATACAGAAGGCAAAATGAGATTATTAGAATATTAGGCGAACAGGCCAAGGGATATACCAAGGATCATTCTCTTTGTAGCAAGCCAAAAGGAGGAATGACTATGGAAGGATAACTAACAAGTACTGATAGTAGCGAGGTGATAGAAGCTGAAGTATTACTTGCTGAGCGACTCTTTATCATCTGTTATCAAGGGTCTGTCTTCCAAGTGAGGATATTGTGTGACATTTATGACAGGAACTAAGGATAGATGTTGATGAATTGTATGTACTTAACATACAGTTTCGATGCAAATACGTCCGTGAGATTAGAAGGAAATATTAACTTGGCTTTTACGCGAATGTGCCAAGGAACCGACAGTGCCTCTGACTAGTGTGTCTAATTTTAGCTCCAAGAGAATGGAACGAGGGCAGAATAACTCCTTTGAATAAAGAATGCTCCAAAAATGTGTCAGCAAATTATAAACCAAGCAGTATTTTGGGAGTAGTGCTAAACGATTTCAGGACTGGGTGGATTGAATATGATACTACTGGAGGCGGGTAGCATGGCCTTGTGAAAGGTCGGTAATGCATTAGTAATTTACTAACTTTGTAACAACTAATCTCTCGCAATAAAAGAGCTCGCACCCCTCCCGCTTACCTTCAGTAATACTGAGATATGCAAACGCGATCAGATTTCTCTTCCTGTACTGACCTACACCTCTGATGTTTCATATCACAAACACATTCCAACTATGCCTACTGCAGTCGCCAAAAACTTGGTGTACAAGAGATACACAAGAGATACCTTCACAGCTGCTAACTCTGTATAAATCTCAAATTGGCCCAGCCATGGAAGACTGCTACCATATTTAAATTTGGGCACCAAAATCCTCTCTAAGACTGCTCGATGATTCTATCCAGAAGAGGTCAATCTTCTAAGGTGGCTAAGTAATGATCCCTCTCTCACAGACGTTCAGTTTCCGCCTTGTGCCTTTTTTTACAGATACTTTCATGGAGAGTGCTCTGCTGAATTGGCCACTATTATTCCTCCAAAATCATTAGAACAAGAGCCAATGCTAACCCACACCCTTTTTTCAGTTATTCATGAAATTCACAGAATCAACTTCTTTGTCGCCTCTTTTCCATTTACTTCTGTTCTTTGGGACTGTTTCCCAACTCTGCCTTCCAGCAGAATATGAACACGTTCCTCCTGTCTTCTTTTCCTCTTGCCCCCCCCCCCACACGGCACGAATGTGTTAGAGATCTTGTGGCCTTTCGTGTGTGGATCACGTATTAAAAAGAAATTCGAGTTGGATAAAGTGAATAGTTTCCGACGATACTGCTGAATTTTTCAAAGCCGTTTGACAGGATACCACAAGGACTTCTCTTACGCAATTTAGAACGAGTGAAAATAGATATGGATACGAGGGTGGCTGAGGATGGATAGATATCAAAAAATGAGTATATGGAAGAACAGAATCCACTACAAAACTGGTGACCGGAAATGTGCCACAGGGCACTGTGCTTGGAATACTACTGTTCAATTTGTAAATGAATGATATTGGAAATCTCAATTACTTTTCTGATAATGCAAATTTCTTTGCATTATCAGAAAAGGGGAAAAAGATGATTTAAATGGACTGACAGTATGGGAAAAATATTATGAATAGCCGTTTAATGTAGAAAAGTGTAAGCTTCTGCATTTGAATAAGGAACTGCACTCCAAGTAACTGACGAAGCTACAGATTCAAAGTTGAAATTCGAGTGCTTATTGCAAAGGTTGCCAAGGTAGATTATGGATAACTTGTATATTGGAGAACGAACTAATAAGGAAAGATGAAGTTATAATTCCTCTTTATAAGGCTCTGAATTACTGTCTTCAGGTCTCGTCATCTGGGTTTCTTGGGGATGAGGAATTAGCTAAGGGATCCAGAGGAAAAGTGATCAAGATAGTGACATGTTTGTGGAACGCCTCCCTCTGATGACAGATTATGTGTGGGACAGGTGAAGAGAGAGAGGGACATATGATCGAAACAGGGTACAGAACAAGAGGTCATCCCTGGAAGTTGAGTGAGAGCGTAGTTAGGAGTAGATGTTTTGCTCGGAGGGTGGTAAATTAGTGCAATCAGTTGCTATACTCAGTTTTGAGTACTGTATACGGGAATGAGTTTAAGATGCGTGATAGATATTGTGTGGAAAGTTTGGGTCTCCCATGATGATCAAATTTAGCTCACAAACAAAACACCTGATTTGTACAAAACAGAACATTTTGGTTCCGTGTGTAATCTTGAAAACAAGAAGTTTTCTTATAATTTTTGCATTTCCATTTCTTATTTCCTCTCTTTATCCACTTTATTATTGATTTCCGAAATTCAGTATGTTTATTATGCTGTTTGCATCTTATTTCACGTCTTTTTCTTATTAGGTGATCTGTGTCCTTTTCTTTAATTTGTCGGAATTGTTCTTTTGGAATTCTCAGATTAAACGTTTGCTGTAATACTTCCGAAGTGTTCAAATATACGTTAGTTTGTCCATTTTTCTAAATATCCTTTAAATTCTTTTTATTTTTTCATTTCATTTAGTTTCATTTCAGTTTCTTAAATTCATTGTTAATTCCTTCGAAATGATTTATAATCTTTGCTTAATCTTTCTCAGTTTTCTGCTATTTACATCTTTACAACGTATAGTTTGTCTAGTAATCTGCAATCTATTTTATTTTCATTTGGGTTCCTGCTTATCCATCTGTTTTGATTTCGTGTTTTTAAATCATACTTTTTAATTTTTTTCTCCTTCAGCAAACCTTTCCCTACCTTTCCTTCCTCTCTTTGTATTAAAACCGTCAATTGGAATATCAAATTAAGACCTGCCAATTTCTAGAAGGAGATATATTTGGTCATAAACAAGTTCCGACCCTACATCAGTATGTCCACTTGTTTAGGAAGATAAATTAAGAGAACTTCTTTTATTTGGTCTCAATGCAATTTTGGCAGATTTTTTAATGGAAATCAACACTGTTTGCTTTCGTGTTGCTTACCACAAGTTATCAAAGATGCCCATTTCTTAGATCTTGGATTAACTTTTATCTTTACGACGAACACAGACGAATTTACTTTTTGTCTGTGTTCTCTTATCCCATTTAACACCTACAAGCTGTTTATCCCATTTTACTGCTCTTCGGTCTCCGAGAAGAGTGTTCACATTATGGATTGCTGTGTGTACACTTCATTTCTTCTAATTTAATCTTTTTTTTCCATCCGAATTAGCTCTATCTTTAGGCTTGGAAATGTTTCTTCATATTTCTAGCTAAAAACTGCCATTGTGTTGTTTTTACGATTCTGTTATGGCTTCGAGTACTGCAACACTTATTTTTTCTTTGGGTTCATGGAGAATGTTGGTCACATCCCCGCGCTGACCAGGCGTGTTGGGAGATGCATTCTAGTTTTCTATTAAAACTGGTATTAAAAACAAACTACACAGTAGAATAATAGGAAACTGGAAAGAGGAGAATTATATAACAAGGACGCTGAGCTTATGAGTGCTAAGGTGTAGGGACTGAACTACGAATATGTTCAAGTTTAGAATGTCAAAAGGAGAAATTAAGAGATTTGACTATCAGATAAGTATCGAAGTATGAGCAAATCCAGATGGAGTATCTCGAGTTGCCAGTCCGGTGTGCACCAGATGCAAGTCCTTGAAGGTGTGTGTACTTTGCTGGATTAGATAAGTTGCTTTATAATATCAGTGAAAAATTCTTGTATTTTTACTTCCATCTGACATCGGTTAGGCAGTTGGGTTGGAAATTAAGTTCACCTTGTTATGTAATTTGGATTAAACTCGAATAAAGAATTTTACACGAGTCTATCGTTTAATTGTTTTTCATTTTATTTATCATTTCCAGCTTGATTTTCAAATGCATATGCTGTGTTTTGAATTTTCTATTTTCGGAGGACCGGTTCCAGACAGTAGATCGCACTTTGGGAAACGATGCAACAGAGGGCTGTTTAACTTGCATTTTGACTTCGATCGGCTTACATGATGAAGGCCTCAGCGATACTGATAGTGAGAACTGACACGAGGCACACGTGCACTATAAGCAGTGTTTCAAAACTACGCATTGCATCCTTCAATCGGAAGTATTAAGTACGCAATAATCACCCAGAACGCTTTTTTCCGAATACGCTACTTTCTTGAAAGAGAATGCTTGAAATAAATCTGATAATTACGGATTGCAGATTATTTTATTAAATCTCTTTCATGCATTAAGCATAAAGGGAAAGTTCTTCCTTGTCAGTCGAAGGTTTCCTAATGTTACAGAAACATCGCTTTTCCATTGAGAAGTTTTGGGAATTAACACCTCTCTCACTTGATGCAGTAAAATAGCGTATTTAGGGGAGGAAGAAGTTTTCCAAATTAAAAAAAAAAACTATATATCATAACACTCGTGTGCTGCATCGATTGCTCCACTGCCGAATACTTCTTGCCTTAATGATTAAGTATTGCTTCGTAATTCAGAAAGCATGTAACACAAATTTATAATGTAAATTGTTCAAGATCAGCATACAAAATTTTCTTCCTTTTATTATCTCCATGCTGCTTGCAGCAGAATTTTCTCCTCAGGCTGCTTAGTCAGTCACTTTTTTCATTGATAACATACAGTGAGGAAGATATGTGATGTATTTTTTGTTTGCTTTTAGTTTTGTTTATTTGATTTTATGCAAATACCACAGTGGGGTTGGGAGAATGAAACTCATTTCCAATTTCTTTTTTCTAAATAAATAAATAAATAAATAAAAACTTATGAAAGTGCTTTACTTTGCTTGCTGGAGTTGAATCTTCGAGGAAACAGTAAACCCTAGAGGCGGCAATACCGAACATCGTGTTTACAGAAGCGCTTGAACACCTATAAAAAGAAATTCAGATCATTCGAGAGACGTAACCTTACTGGCCTTCGGAGACCCACACACAATACTCACGCGCACAATGTTGGAACTCGGTGTGGCCGTGAGACGAATGCTGCGAAGAGGTAATAAGAGAGCTTCCCAACAGAAGTAGTCAATAAAAGGTGGACAGAAATTCCGACTCTTACATTTAATACGACATATTCGTTTAAAGCAGAGTTACTTATTCCGGTTGTGCCGTCCAACAGAACAGTAAAGTTCGTCTGTGTTTGCAGTGATGTTAACTGAGAGCATTGCTGGAGCAGACGTCAAATTCTCGGCACCGAAAGAGCACTGCAGAACTAAATTCATGGAATCAAAACTTCAGTGACCTTTCTAAAACATCAACACCTTGTTACTGACATCGCGTTCGCTTACAAAAATAACTACACAAGTTCCTGTCATGTGAAGAGAAAAATAGTAATAGGTAGTTTTAAAGAATTCTCTTTTAACAACCTGCGGTTGTTTTCTTGTGTTGATTCTTCTTTTAATTTGGCTCCGATTTTATTTAAGTAACTGTGGGACTGGTAAATGACAAGAGAGAACTTGTCAACAACGGAATGGCATAAGCTGTTGCTTCTAATTAAAGAAAAAAGTAAGAAAAATATAAATAAACAGATGATGCATATTAAGACACGAGAACCTTAAAATCTTATTCTAGCTTGAACGCAATAGATGAAATAGCTTCTAGATTTCTTCTTGCATTTGGACTGAACACTCCAAATCGCATCGGAGTATTTGTTGCATAGTTCTAAATTTAATATCACGATAGTTTTATTCCTTAATTCATAAAACATCATAAACAATAATCATACAATTATTCTAATTATGTGCTCAAGAATATTTTATTTATGAAGGACGCGATCTATCTGCTGAACATTTCAGCCGGTATGACCTTCAGATACAACCACCCCTTGATATGGTGTTTAAATAGCTGCTGCGTGTTCATTTAGCTTCTAATGAGGGTTAAACCGGAAAACGTCATACTTTAAAGGACTTTGGGTAATAATAAAGAATGGATAGCGGTTGAAATATAGTCCATAACATTTACCAAGCAAATGAAATGTTGCCTCGCAGATTGTTTTGTGGGTGTCATTCGATAACTGATTTATTTCTTGGCAAACTAAGAAAAAATAAAAGCTTTCAAGTATAAAAGTACACACCAGTTCAACTTTTAACTCGTACGTTTCAAAGCTGCGATGAAAACCTGAACCCAAATCGTTTGTAACGTGTGTATTCACCTCATAGATTGAAAAGCCTTGTAGCTCCATCTAACCACAGCAGGTTCAGTCTGTAATTCTTTCTGCCACTGTCATATGAAAATGTCACGAATAAACAAGCACTTTAAAAAACACTTCGTAGCCTTTTTAAATACTGCGATAATATTGCTGCTCTACTACAGCATTAAAGGCGCTACACTGACACAATAAAGCATTTATTTTGTTTATAGAATACACGCGGACGTCATAGAGCTCTTAATTCATTTTATTCCAAGTTTTAGAACACCACCCCTTCCCTAAAAGATAATATTAAGAAGGTATTGATTTCCAGATAATATTATAAATTACACTACTTATTATTTTATCAAGATAAAATTGTTTCACCATTGGTTTAATATTTGCATGCAAACCGTGTACATTTTGGAATATTTTGTTTATTCAGTATTTCATCCGCGATTTCTAATGCATTTAATATTAATTAAAAAGGCGTGGAAACTTTCTAACATCTAATTGTAGTCAAATGCAGAACAGCAGTTATGTGCTGTAAGTCTTAGAGGTGGTGTTACTTTAGAAAACGACATTATTGGATCCAAAAATGCTCGACGTCCTTAGGTGAATACTTTACATGAGAACGTTATCTCGATAAGGTACTTTCGAGATCTCTACGTATTCTTCTTGGAAAGACTGCCCAGATCCCATCTCTTGAAGTTGTTAAAGAGCCTTATCTCTGCCAGTGCTTACTTTTCGTGGCCCCGCCTTGTTGATTAAACCACGAACTTTGTAGTACCTGACAGCCAAGTTCGCAAGATCTTCTGTTGGGAAAACGTTCTGAAACGGCGTTCTATTAGCGTCTTTTATCAGATTACGAGCATTACGTGAATATATCATAAGCGGTAAGTTACCATGGGATCAATATAAACACCAAACAAGCTTTAAAACAAATGAGATAAAGTGATGGAAGTTTATGGCACGCGAAGTACAAGTTTGAGACCCTAGTAAAGTGCAGTCGATTACAGCTACGTTGGATGAAGCTTCGTTTATGCACAGACAGTAAAAGTTTGCATTTGCGATTAAAGAAGGTTATTTGGAAAGCCCTGGCGACTTGCTGTTAGGGTTACCCATTTGAAAATCAGTCAAATAGAGATGTCTGGTTGAAAGATCAGTCCAGTTTTAGGTTTATGTTCAAAGCAAAAATGAAGAGTTAAAAAAAAAAACCAACATGTGTGGGTCCTTAACTTCGTTTATGTCACTGATTTAGAATGATTTTGTATTATAAAATATAGCAATATTCCCTGTTGTTTACCTCTTCTTAGAAACAAGATAATGTTTGAGAACTAACTGATTTCTAGTGGACATATCGTGAATAGGAAATAAGAGGTAGAACCTCTCAGTGTGCTACGCGGGATAGCGGAAATGACTTTTTAGGGTGAAGCACGAACATCCCTCAAAAATGCCGCAATCCGTGCGATCATTGATAAAACTCCATTGACAGAATGATTCGCAATTCTACGAATCATTCGCATAATTGTGAAATGAGGCCTCACTCCATGACCTCATTCCATCGTGGAGCGAGGTGTCAGTTTATGAATTAATCATCAACACTATTCTTGACGATTAATCATTTTAATACTTCCTCATACCGTTGGGATACAAAATATTCAGGAATTAAAATGAGTATCGCATGGCAACTATGCCAACCTGCAGACTATAGGAAGACTATTTGTAGGGATCTGAAAATCTAATATAATAAAAGCCATTTTTGTTTCGATTTCACAGCGTGGATAATATGCTGTTGCCAGATTCTGTCTGTACTCAAGTAGATTCTCCTTTCACAGTGGATGTTATATGCTAGACCTAAACGAAGCTTACATTCATTCGGAATTTCGTTTGTTTTACTACAATTTATGTTAATTCACCAAAAAGAATAAAATAATAATAATTTTACGTTAGTTTAGCCTTGCCAGTACTTCTGCCTCGCAGTCTCGAAGATGATAATTTTTGTTAGAAAGACTTCGGTTCAAATCGCGGCTGGGATACCTAGAACCTTCTTAATCGCTTTCCATTTGCAGTTGTCTGCCATTCTCATAAAGAGATCTCTCCTTCCATTCCCAGAATCTTAAGTGTACTTGCAAAACTGACTGATGGCTGCGTGGATCTGCAGGTTCGAATTCAGCCTTTCGGCATGGATTATATCTTTACTTCATAAAAGAATTTCATTTCCCAAAGGAAGACCTTCGTACCAGAGGCTTCAGGTGGTTTGAATTAGTTGAGGGTTTAGCGTCCAAAGCAAGGAAAGCGGATTATCTGGCTTACCTGTCATATGAGAAGGTCACCAAAATTGAATTGAATGATTCCAATTTTCAAATCAGTAAATAAAGAGTAGAAATGGTTTCGATATTTACGGGGGGAACACTTGTGGCAGAGCAATGCCTTAAATAACAGTAATCTGTAAATCAGTTAAAGCGATCGCATTATATGTATGTTTATATCTTGTCAACCAAACCTTAAAAACCATTTATTCGCCACAATGTTAATCTATTATAAGTTTACAATCTTTCGTGTATAGGACTGCCATAAAAAACTCGCCGAAGTTTTCGAATGCAGTATTATGTGCTGATTTCGTGAACATACAAAACACATTTTGTACGTGCAATAAATTTATTATTACTTTACTGAAATAGGGCTAAAACCATTTGAATGGGAATCGGCAATAAAATAAAAATTAATGCTTTGTTAATATTGCAAATAGAGTATTCATTTCCCGGTAAATATTTCATTAGATTAGCAGTTAACGGACTTTTAAAAACTATGAAAAAAGTATTGACTGTGTATAAAAAATAAAAGAAATCGCGCTTCATTTCCCACCGCGATACTCCAAACTTAAACTCCTACGTAGAACAGTTTGAAAAATCTTCTGGGATTTATGATTTATCCAGTGGCACTCTAGTGCTTGGGAAACCTAAACCATAATGAAGAAGTTGATTACTTTAAAGGAAAAAATCTTAATTGCCAAGAATTCTGATTTAATATTATATATTAATTAGTTGCAAAATACTTCAAGATCATATTTTAGAGAGAGACGACTTTAGCTTGTTTTCTTTCCATTTGTCTTGTCAAGTTGATGTAATAAAAAGTCATCTTGCACAGAATATGGTGAAGAGGAAATTTTAAATTGTAAAAGGAACATAAATGAAGCATTCTGTAAGAGAACGCTCCGGCATTACCACACATCAACAAAATAATCGATTTATAATTAGTCTTGATTCGTTCTAGTTGCTCAATACTGAGACATTGTTTATGAACATCCAAAATACTCAGTGATTCATTCTCAGTGATTTTTGAAACTTAAATCATTATGTATTTTTTCCTTCGTTTTTAATTAGTACTTTAATAAGAAAAGTATTCCACTTGTTGATTTCAGTACTTTGTCGTTGAGCCATTATTAGCTGATTTCAATCTGGCCGCTCATTTCCTTTTCTGGTGTTTGTTTTGCCCTTCCTGTGCTCCGTATGTGTTTGGGGGGGGGGCATGAGGGAACACAGATGTGCATTAGATCCTTTGATCAGATAGTTTGGGTCACTCTTCTAGTAAAAGATCTCTCATATCGCCGCGCAGAAAATTTATTCAGAGCATTCAAATAAAGGTTTTAATTAAGACTGCGCTGTCCTGCGAGCTCGTGGCGTTCATTATGCTCAAACACGCGCTGTAATTATCCACACATGTAATACGGTGTCCACTTATTTACACACTGCTGGCTCCTCCTGACGGTTTCACAATCAGAAAAGCGACTATTCATTGCATGCTGCAAGTAAGCCACAAACGCCAAGTTTCTGTGAAGAAACTTCCCATTTTTGTAGTAAATTGTGGTTACTTAATTGAAATCTGCACAAGAGAGGAAAGTTTTCGTGTAATTCTTTGAGGTGGTGGCCATTATTATGCGTCTTCTCATCTCCACAAATTAAATACGTCATTTGTGCTCGTGTTCGAATCAACTTTCAAAGTGAATATAAAGCGGGCTTCAATTAAATATCTCGAATACACCACTCCCGACCTCGTCAATCTCTTAATATTTGTAATTCCGTAAGAACTCAGCTTATTTTGGCATAATTTAAAGACATCGTCACGTTTTGCCTAATTCTGTTTACACATTAAACATTCAGATTAAAGTGTGGGGAGACATTGGAGCACGAGAGTTGTTCTCAATATGATTGAACCTGAACTTAATGAGAATGTGGCAAACCTTCTCCAATATTCAGTTTATTGTAAGCCATCGAGACAATTGTCTGTTTCCTGAATTTTACCATAAATACGACAATGTTGCTACTACTGGGTGGGGTCGAGCTATTAGCAAAATTATTAATCCTTTATATAAACATTCATGCTGTCATATTTTTATAGGGGGAGGACTTTAAAAAAATGCATTTTCGGCAAATACCAAAACGTGATCAAAGCAAATGCCGTTCAGGAGGCCTAAAAAGTCTTGAAAAGAAATTAATGTTTGATAGAGTATTAATGGAATTTTATATTACTTTTCTTAAGGTGCATCCCATCCACATTTTGGAAAGGATGTGCATAAACAAAATTGACATCGTTGTAATGTTATGGGAAGTCAAAATGTGCAGTATTATTCATTATTTTTGATGAAGTATATTTTGCAGATGGGTGAATATTTTTACCGTTTTGAGATGTACATAACTCGAAATCACTTATTTTATCACGCTAAAAATAATAAAATGGTGTTTCCTTTAATTTAACTTTAACTCAAGTTAGGTAACATGGCTGTAAGAAGCATCGATGGAAAAGAAGTGAAACTGCCAGAACTAATACACTAACATGTTACCGGAACGCCAGTTAACAAACAAGAGATGAACAGGCGGGGTATTTTTAAATAATAAATATGTTATTTTATATAATTAATAAGATGTTACGTTCAGGCAGTAGCAATTCGGGAAATGAAGCAAGCTGTAGTATTCAACAGTAAACAAAAGAATTTTTTTTCATGGAAGGCAATATGAAGGTGATATGACCAAAATTCAAAATGCGGGATTGGATAAGGAAACTTATTTGTGCCTAAGAAAAAAGTGGTCCTTGAAAAATCATTTTCAAATCATTATAAAAGGCAACTAACGTAAAGACGTTGAAAAAGTGGTCCTTGTTGCAGATCTAAAAAAGCAGAATAGGAAATCGATTCTACCAAGCATACAGAAACGTTTTGGAAAAAAAATTGAGAAAAGAGCAAAGATAATAATAATGTTAAGTATTTGCTGGATTTCTATTCTGGCCATGGATTAATCATTGGCAATACGATCTTCGAACATAAAGATGGACACAAATTCATATCGAGAGAAGATACGAAAAGTGCCATTACCTATTTTATTGCTGAGAGGGTCATACTGGTTCAAGAGTATACAGGGAAATTTAAATATGAAGTGATCAACCATTTTGAGCAGAATAAAAATGAATTTCACACTGAAAAAAAACATATGAGCGTTTTAAAGAATAAAAGCGGAGCAGCTCTCAGGGGTGAACTTTAATCACAAGTATGCAAATGTTATTCAAAGGGAAAAAAAAAAAGTTTGAAAATAAAAACCGAGCCACGGAGATTCACCGGCTGACCCTGAAGAAACTACTTTCAGTTCAGCTAGTGAAGCATGCGGAGAAGTTGTCAGTAAGGATAGAAAAATCTTTACTGCCTGAATTCAGCATGCAGTAGTGGGAAAGAAGAAAGCATATCGAAAGTTCATAGCAGCTAAGTTGGCAGATGTCCTGAGAGAATACAAAGAAAAATCTAACAATGTGAAGCGCTGTGTAAAAGTAGCTAAATATAGAAAATAAATATCAGTAGTAGAAAAGTCTTCTGTTAAAGCTATTAAAATGAGAAATGAGAGGAAAGAATACTGAGATATTCTAGATGTCTGGAATTAAAATAATTTCTAAATCAAAGATTATTTAATATTGTTGAAAGATTGCTTAATCAAATATTATTGCTAAAGCAAAGAAACACGACAGTAGAAAACATTAAAAAGGAATAGATACACTCCTATATCAGTATTTGACGTAATGAAGTTCATCAAAAAGCTGAAGTGTAAAACGACAATTTGAAATAGTGATATTCGACCGTAAATACTCATATACGAGGGTGGTCTGAAACGTTCTCGGCCTCGATCATAGATGGATGCTTGTAATACATGGTATCATAAGCATCCATGCGAAATTGCAGGTCATTCGATCAAGCAGTTTATTTTATACAGCTGTCTGAAGCAAAAGTGTTGTCTGCATCCCTTGAAATGGATAAAATTGAGTATCGTGCGGTTAAAAAATTCTTTGTAAAAGAAGGTTTAACGTCAAAAGAAATTCATTCGAAGTTCATAAAAGTTTATGGACACTCTTCTCCTTCGTTTTCGACAATTAAGAAATGGGCTGCCGAGTTTTAAACGTGGTTGTACCAGCCTTGAAGATGATACCCGTGGAGGACATCCAAAAAGTATAACAACATCAGAAATCATTGATCAAATGCACGATATGTTATTGGCTGATCAGCAAGTCAAAGTGCGTGAAATTGATGATACTATAGGCATTTCAAACGAACGTGTAGGATATATTTTGCATGAAGAATTACAAATGAAAAGCTTTCGCAAGATGGGTACCACGCTTGTTTGGTGAACAGTGTTTGGAGTGTTTAACAAGAATAAAAACTGATTTTGTGCGTCGATTTATTAATATGGATGAGACTTGGATTCACCGTTGCACACCAGAATCCAAACAGCGGTCAAAACAGTGAACAAAAGCCAATTGTTCAGCGCCAAAGAGACAAATTTGGTTCCAACAGCAGGAAAGGTCATGGCATCGGTGTTTTGGGATGCTAAAAGCATTGTGTTTATTAATTATCTTGAAAAGGGTAATAGAATAACCCGTTTTGCAGAAGAAAAAAAATCATCTTTCATCAGCACAATGCACCTGAACACAAAGGTGTTTTGGAAATGGGAAAACTAAGGGATCTGCACAGTGAATTGTTGGAACATCTACCTTCCCTGATTTGGCTCCTCTGACTTCCATCTCTTCCAAAACCAAACCCTTCCTCGCTGCCCAGCGTTTTTCTTCGAATTAATAGGTGATTGCAGCTGTATAATGTGAGAAGAACAGAGTTATGGTTTTTCTTTGAGCAAACATTGAAAACATCTGATGAAACCTATGGAAGAAGTAAAATATTTCAGCTATTTAGGCCAAATTTTAGTGAAGATGACAAAATAAACCTGGGAATAGACAACAGAATAATCAAAGATGATATGACTGGAAAGTCAACTGTGTAAATTTATATGGAAGAAGAGAGAAATTGTATACAAGACAGGGCTGAAAAAATCTGTTTTAAGAAAGAGCCAGGTTAGAAATAAAAGGCTTCATCAAATACTGGAGATCACATATATGAGAGTTCTGAGAAAGACTAATGGAGTGAACAGATGGAATCTGTTGCAGAATCATATTAATGAAGATATTAGGGAAATGTTTGACATTGTCAGCATCCAGGAATGCATTAGTACAGTATGGTTTATGTGCTATTAAACAGAATAGGAGAGGAAAAATCAGCAAAACAAGTGTTTTCATGAGAAGAAGACCTAAGCGGATCGATGCAGTGAGAGATAACCTAGAAGATTGAAATATGAGGTCACACAATATTGGAGTCATGGCAGATAACAGATCTGTGGATTGTTTTAGAATTTTGTAATTTGTCCACAGGAAGTCAATAGTAATATACGGTTTCATGCGGTATTATAATAGTAACATGTGCCTCCCGGAATATACTTATGAGGAATTTGATGATGGTGTTTAATTAATGTTTGGCTAAATTTCCTGAAACAATAAAAATATGAAAAATCTGACGCTTTCAGTACTTTCTGCTACTTCTATGGATCTTTTACTTGTTGGTTCCGTTTAGATTTTCTTAACCATTTCTTCGAATTCATTAATGAATTTTCACGAAAAACGTGCTGGATATGTTTAAGTTTAATAAAAACTTAGTCGTTTCGCATATCTCTCCATAAGATCTGTGAGCAAAGTCGTTTCCATATGTTATTTTGGTTACCTCGCCAAATTACCAAACGCTTGTTTGGTCAGCATATTTCACTCTACAAGGAATAATCAACTCGAAACGGAAGATGGCAGTAATTAGTGTCTTAATAAAATAAACAGTCCGTATGTTACTGCTACTAATAACAACCCTACAGCATAAGCATGTTCAATTTTAATGCAAGCAGAAGTAGTTTATATGCTATTAAATTCTTTAATATTCAGGCCGAAATGCTTGCCGATATATTACACTGTGTTTCTTCAAGCAACGCGAATGTTCTTTTCTCCAAGTAGATCCAACAGTTTTGGATTCACTAGGGCTCATTTGATTTGATTCTTGAACTCAAGCATCAAACAAACCCAGGAATTATTTGCAAATAATCTCGAGATCAATAAATAAAATCCACGTGAAAGTAAGCTGCTTGTACCAATTTGTTAATAATCACTATACGAATGATTTAAATATTGCATTCGATGAGTAATTAGTTTAGTGAACAGCAAGAATCGGTATTTGTTGGAGCTGCACTTTATTATATCTCCCACACATTTTATTACAGAAAATCCAGATTATTTTTATTAAATATACTGGAGCGTAATTTGATTGTTTGTTGTTACGCAACGTGACATTTATACTGAAGATTTATACTAAAGGCACATAAAGATTAAGAATCAAAGGAAAGTCTGAACCCTGTAAATTAATATACGCGCTGCAGTCGGTTGGAAAGCACAGGTTGGAATGCAGCCTGGGATGCGATAGGATAGAACAGGACCAGAAGACTCTAAATGCGACCGTTCCAGATGAAGATGAATGTAATCTGTCCGGCATGGAGGCAACGAGATTGTTAGCCTCCACCATAATAATGAACTTCGTCGTGATCAGCGTAGAAATATTTGCAACCTAAAATCACAATCTTCAAATTTTGTATAAATTGATGAAAAAGTCAAATTAACGTCGGACTCATTTACAGCATGCAACAAATTCCAGTATGTTAAGACCATTGCGTAAGATTTTTTAAGTCTCATAAAGGATTTTATTCTTGAGAAAGTGGAGCTTTTGTGGCTAATTCCAGTATGTTTGTGTTTTTTTCGGAGCAGGTCTCGTTAGGGAAGCAAAGAGATCCTTTTTATTTCTGAAAGCTTGCGGTGTCATTTAATTGAACAAAAAATACCGAGGTGGATAAAAAAAAAAACGGTTTCTTTCGCGGTGCTTTAGATTTTTTTTGTGTTAAATTCAATGATTCTCATCTTTTTTTTTGTCTACCACATACTGAAATTCAAGCTAAACAAACAAAAATGCATCATCAAGAACTTTACTGAGGCAGAGGAAAAAACCGTTTTCAATTGCTAATAAGCTGCATTAACATATCTTTTTTTTTTCTGCAGGACTACAATTACAGACTTGTTTATTTATTCATTGTTTCTAGCATTTCAGAGTGTTTATTCCGATGATTTTGTGCAACTTGATAAGTCCTATTTATATAAATGAAAAATGCCTTCAGAGTGAGCCTTTTGGATACACAAATCCACATTCAATCATTTCTGTAACAAATATATTCCGCCTTTGCATAGAAAGATGGAAATGTAAAGTTATTCTGTTTTTTTCGCAGAGTTTAATTTTACTGGAATTGACGCAAAGTCACACAGAATGGCTTAATCTGGGAGGAAATCATTTTCACTGCTCTTCTCAGATTTCATTCTCTTCTATATATTGGTTAATTTAGAGGTCATCGCTAAGAATCTATGCGCTCTTCTTTGGGGGGGGGGGGGGGGGGGTAGAACAAATACACATACGTCTCTGGTATTAAAATAATTTGAATTTTATCCTCGCCAGCGCCCTTTGCTGGTTGCCATTCATAACAGTATGCTAATTAGCTTAATGAGAATCGCCCCCAGGAATATCTTGAGAACTTTCGTCGAGTCTTTCAAGTGGGGGAGGATGACTAGCAAATTATTCGAAAATCTTGTCAGACGCTCCCAAGACGCATCGCTTCGCTCGGCCTCGTTCGTTATGTATTGATTACGTACCAAATTTGGGAAGCATAATCAGGGAATTTTCTCCTAACCGTATTTGCATAATGCAGATTGCATTATGGAAGTGGGATCGTCTGTTACTCGTGCGGTACAAGGCAATGACAACCTAACACCGAAGTTTTTGAACCCTCGAGTGATGTTTTTAATTAGTGGTTTTTGTTTTGCTATTAAACTTACAAGTTTCTCGCATATTTGAGGAATATCTGATGAGCTGAGGTTTCATTACCATAAGAAGGGGAAAAAAAGTTGGGCCAAAGTCTTTTAATATCGCACATTAAAAAGAAGAAAACACCTTGAGAGGAAATCTCCTGATCTCTGAAAAATAAAGGGAATGTGTTCAAAAGGAATAAACGGGAGAAAGGTGAAGCGAGGTACCAGCGATTCAGTGACGTAAATCTAAGATTGCATACCTGAGTGAACGGTAGCCGAAAAGTCCCTTAAGCGAATCCCCAAGGAAGATATCATATGACGAAAATAGCTCTTGTGCAAAAGGGGTTTAATGAAATGAAACATCAGTCGGTTTATTTCTTAACAAACCGCGGCACGTGCTTCGCATATTTCCTGAGAGAGTATAGAATTTATTATGGTGAATTTTCCCCGAAATTTGCGGCAAATGTTTTGTGCCAAACACTTTAAATGCATACTTTTGGCATTAACAACTCATAGTATGAATGCTATACGACTCCAGACACTGATAAAATTGAACAGAATTCAATACGCGTTATACTGGGATGAATTTTCTAAAGCTTTGCACAACCCCAGAAAGAGTGTGTGTAAATAATGAAGTGGAATCCACTGGAACTAACAGTAATCAAAATCCAAGTAGGTATGCCAAGTAAGTATTTACGCAAATGCATACCGAGTTAGTTGTGTACTTGACGGGTCAGGTAAAATTAACCTTACCATGAGTTGTCTAAACTGCAGAAAACAGGATTTTTTTTTATGACAATCCCTCCGACTAAAGGTTGGTAATCCTGCAGCAAATTACAGTACTATCAGTGTAGTGCCAAGGATTAAATAATCTAAAGACATTCGTTTTAGTCCTTGTATTAGTAAGTTGGTGTATCACACTCGTTGCTGATATCCTTTATCAATTCAAACTCTTTCACCAATAACAGTATGGCAAGTGAATTCGAACCCACAGTCTGTTATTTAAAAGAAAGGAGATTATTTATTCAGCTACACTTACTGGCAACAAAATACTGCCGAAATCTTAA
Organism: Typopeltis vanoorti; assembly: GCF_054136105.1. Taxonomy (NCBI): domain Eukaryota; kingdom Metazoa; phylum Arthropoda; class Arachnida; order Uropygi; family Thelyphonidae; genus Typopeltis; species Typopeltis vanoorti. Next base: position 4,049,139 of record NC_143559.1, read on the forward strand.
TAGTTTTATACCTGAATAAGAATGATTCGATTTTTATTTTTATCTGCGTCTCTCCCATGAATGTACTCATAAAGTATATTAGTGCTCTGGGTGGAGTAGAGTTAGAATTCAATCATTCACAACCACCCCCCCCCCACCTTCAGCTTTCAAGATGTATAATTTAATTGAGTTTCCGACTGGATCAATGTAGACATCATGTGATGGTTACTTATCGAATGTGGAAAGTACGAAATAGTGGAAAATCAATGCATTGATTTTCCACTATTTTTTATCTCGAAGGTACACACAACGAATGTTTGATCACTTTGCGGCACATCAAACAAAAATTAAAGACCAGTTCAATTCGTGTGTAATTCAATGAGGCCAGATGTAATTAAATAAAGCAGTCTGTTACATTATATAAATATAATCAAAGAAGAACTCTTTCTAGTTAAAGCTATCAAGCAATTTTATAAGCTAGGTTTTTTAATCCTTTTTCCCAAGTAAGCAAACAGACAAGTAAGTCAAGTTTGCGGCTGCAAGTAGTGCAACTCGTTGTAAAGGTGGAGACCTCAATAAAGGTCGAAAACGGTATGGGTAATGACCATTGCCTTAATGCATAGCATTATACATCTCCACAAAGTAATGTGCTTTGCATTAGGGGATAAGTCTAAGGAAAGTGATCAGACCTTACTCCACCTTTACAACGAGTTGCCTAGTGTTGCACTACGTGCAGCCGCAAACTTAACTTGACTTGTCTGTTTGCTTACTTGGGAAAAAGGATTAAAATATCTAGCTTATAAAATTGCTTGGTATCTTTAACATAATATATACCCATGGTAAAAACTTTCTATACCTTATTAATTATATGAAGAGCCAAAGGCTTCAATTCGACAACATATAAACTTATTTAAGTTAAGGGATATTACATCCCATATTGTTTCATAGCCGAATAAGAAACTCGAAGAGTTTCATGCCGAATATAGTAAATATACAAAGTTCGGCGAGTCCAAGCGTAAGCAAATACCTGGATAGTGTTACAACTGACCCTTTAGGGAGTGCAACACTGAGGCAACTCATGGTAAGGGTGGAGCAAGCTCCGATCACTATTCTTGGTATTTACCCATAATGTGAAACCCAGCTCCTAGGAGCTGTATTACTGTTCTACATTATGAGTGAGAGAAGGTCACTACCCAGACCGGTTTCAACCTTTATTGAGGTCTCATCAGTGAGTAGGTAGACCTAGAAATACCAAGTTTGTAGCAAACAGAACTTACATATACCCTACTATGAGAATTGCCAAGAAGGTGTCCTAATAAATTATTAATTATATGAAAAGCCAAAGGCTTCAATTCGGCGACATAAACTTATTTTAATGAAACTCTTTGAGTTTCTTATTCGGCTATGAAACAATATGGGATGTAATATCCCTTAACTTAAATAACTTTCTATACCTCTTTCTAGTGTTTTAGCCGCGCGATTCAACTATGCATGTGCTTGTGGAAGTGTTTCAACCGAGATGATTTCTAACGCGTTTGGATTAATTTACGACAGACGAGAGGAGAGTTTTCTTGCCTACCCATAATTTATGCCGCAGTGATAAACTGTCTGCAAATAAAAATGGGAAAAATACGATTTTAATCTTTATACATGGCATTAATTTATAGATCTAATTTTAATAAGTATACTTTACTGCTACCCAAAGTTGGCAACTGTTCTGTTCATTGCTTTGGATATAAAACAGCTGTTCTACCTCATCAAATCCAGAATAATCAGAGTCTGGATCATGTGACATGTTGTCGTTGAAAGCAAATTTCAGTTTTGCAGTCTGTCCCTTCAATGAATAAACCAATATATAAATGATTCGTGAAAGGGAATCTGTTTTCTGAATGCTGGTTTTCTAATATTTAATAGTTTGGATAGTACATACACTGTTTATAGAGAAATAACTTTATAGTGAACTAAAAGATAAGTTTTGTTTTAATCACTTTTTTTTTCCAATAATTCCTCTTGTTCAAATTTATTCCATACTGTTTAATCTTTAATTATATGTAGTTAATTTAAAAATAAGATCTTAAAAACACCACTTGACGGCGCCCTACTCAAGACGATTTTTAATTATGCAACTTCGAACCATTTCGCGAACAAAGATGTTATTCTTCCAATAAGGATATCACTATCAGAAACAGTAACCTGTTCCCCTTTCTTGGTAATTTTTATCATCTGGTGTATGTCCTCAATTGTTGTGTCAACATGCCAGTCTGGTATAGTTGAGATTTCATGCCAACTTTCCGATTCAGCAGATCAATTAGAAACCTGACAAAAATTGACCAATTTAGAAATATTTGTCAATTTCTAATTGATCTTCTCTTTGATTTGACTATGAAAGTTCCGATTGCACCATCCCTTCTATCTTGGTCTTCCTGTGGATCTTCCCCTTACCATTTTTGTTTTAAACACTTGTTTGTTCCAATAATTCCTCTTGTTCAAATTTATTCTATTATGTTTAAGCGGTTTTAGTGCCCACACACAACATCCGTTTGCTAGGGATTCTGAAATCATTTGTGTCATAGCTTATTTAAGACATATATCTTAAACAAGCTATATTTTAAACTAACTAGAATTAATAATTATTATAAATTATTCTTATAATAGTATATGAATGGATTCAAAAGACTCATCGAGGTAGACTCACAAAATACTTAAATGTATTCACCATTGGGGAAACTACATCTGGCAAATCATTTCACTCATTCAAAGTTATTTCCTGACGTCTTCATTTGTTATTTAATATCAGGTTTGATAAGGATTTTCTTGATCGTTGATGGTTTGCCACATAAAGATCATAAAAAAAATAATCACGATAACATATAACAATCATTGTCATACATTTTATTTTTCATCAAGCTAATTCTTCAACCTACTTACTGTATCTGTCTGTACCTCTTTCAAATCAAAATGCTTGCTTACAACTTGAGCATAGACTATGTACTACTTTCTCTATATATACATTTGTATAATGTCCATTTACACCACATGCTTCTAGCATTTTGAATACGCTTTTCCTTTGTAACATTGTTTCATATATTCTAGATCCACAAAATTAATAGATATACTCTTATTATCCTTGTTATAGTTCCATGACTAAAAGTAAAAATGTTAACCTGCAACTCCCGTTTGTCCTGAACCCAGTTTATTTTCCCAAAATTTCTATTTCCAATTTTTTGCTTTGTCTCATTTCAAATTACTCTAAATAAAAAGTACATCTTTCAGTTGTCTTTCTGCACTGTGAGAGCTTTGCCCCATTGGAGTTAAGCTCACATAGCAATTTGACTTTCTGAATCATGCAGTGTTACTTCCGCAAAACGTTTATACCATTGTCTTTTAGCATCTGTGGAAGAATCATCTACTCCAGCTGTCTTTCATTTTAAGTTTCTAATGCTATTTTAACTGCAAATATTGGTGTGTGTGAGTACATATATAATTGAATTTTCATATTATTATTATTATTATTATTATTATCTGAGACCTCCAGGAAGTCGAGGACTCATCAACATTTGCAGTTAAAATAGCATTAGAAACTTAAAATGAAAGACAGCTGGAGTAGATGATTCTCCCACAGATGCTAAAAGACGATGGTATAAAAGTTTTGCGGAAGTAACACTGCATGATTCAGAAAGTCAAATTGCTAATACTAATACTAATAATAATAGGTCGGTAGTTAGACACTTCAGTTTTTGCACCACCCTTGTGCGATGGAACTATATTACATTCCTTCCATTCCCGTGGTATCATTCCTGAGCTGGAATCAAGTTATACAAATGCGTGAAAGGGCTATCCAATTCAGCTGAACATTCTTTTATCAAACGGGCAGATATTCCATTTGTCCCTGTTGACAAATTCTTATCCAGGTTATTCAAAAGATCTTCAACCTCATTTCCATGAACCTCTAACTCTTCATCCAACGTAGCAGTAGCACTGTGCACCATGTTACATACACCTGGTTGATATATCTTAGCAAAGTGAGCACTCATTAACTGAACAATCTCCTTAGCTTCCGACACTCGTGTATCATCTGCATCCAATAAGGTTATTCTTCCACATTCATTCTTTCTTTTGCTTGCGGCATAACGATAAAATTCTTTTGGATTGCCTTTAGCTTGTATGGCCAATTTCTTTTCATACTCCGTTTTAAATTTTCTCACAATACCCGTTACTTTTCTGACCTGAGCTTTATATATTTCATAACTCCTCTCACTCTTATTCTCACGATACTCTTTCCACATCATCTTCTTCTTGTGGATTTCTAGCTTAATAAAGTTATACATCCATTTCACATCCAACCTATTTGCTCTTTGAACACTAGGGATACATTCAGATACCGCCTCATTCAAGCACTTTTTCAAAGATTTCCATGCATTTCTGACATTTTTTCCATTCGGTAACTGATACTATGGGACCAAAGATAGTATTCTTCTAAGTCGATCATAATTTACAGCTTTGTAGTTCAGCATGTAGCCTGTTTTAATCGGAGCTTCAATATAAGTAGATACTTCCCAAGAAAGAACAGCATGATCACCGTCACCAATTGGTGGTAAAATAGCTATATTCTTGACAGGCATCCCTTCTGACGCTATGAGCAAATCCAACACTCTTTGACCTCGAGTTCCTTCTTTCACATGCTTCTTGAGAAAGTTATCCCGCAACAATTCAATAAATTCCTGTTCTTTATGATCATCAGATTTCTCTTCTACCCAATCAATGTTTGGAAAATTAGTCATCGATAATCGAGTCACCCATATCGTGTTGAGTTCGAGGTTATATCGATCTGTGTAGTGTTCGTGCAAGCTCCTGATAAGATAAGTATTATTTTCAGTTATCGTTGATAAAATTACTTAATATTACGTAGTTTTGTTTGCCTTGCGTATTTTAGTGCGTCTGTTTGTGTGTTTTTGGTGTGTTATAACTTATTATTTGATAAAACACGTTGCAATAATTATGGCACCTGTACGAAGGAAAATGGCGGCCAGTAATGATGGTTCGCCATCTTTATCAAAGAACGGTAGTATAAAAGAAATGAGTCAGTGTACTAGCTGTGAAATGTACGCTTTGCGGAGTGTGGATAGATGATAATAAAGGATTGAATGTGTGTAGAAAATGTAGGGAGAATGAGAAATTGAAGTGTATTTCGGATCGTGAGTGTGATATTTTTTGTCAAACTTCAGAATGAAGAAAATAGCGATATGACAAGAAACGGCAAGGTTGTACATGAGAATTATGAGAGTGTGAATGATAGTATTAATGGTTTCTCAGAGAATAAAAAAGATGAGATAGATGCATTGAGTGAGATCGCGTTGTTGAATGGTGCGATAGAAAGGGCAAAACAACAGCTAGAGTGCATGAACAAAAGTCGACTGAATGAACCAACCAATAATAAAAGGTATGATAGGAAAAATAGGCGTATGAATGTGAACATGAACAAAATGAAGGATAGAGTGCTGTATGGAGACTCGTTAGTACGAGGTGTGTTAGTAGAGGGTTTGACAAAATCGTACCAACCTGGTGCGACCATAAAGGATGTAACTGAGTCTATTAGAGAGCAAAAGGAAAGGATGAAAGAAATGATTGTTGTGGCAGGTACGAATGATTTGAAAGGAGATAAAATGGAAATGATAGAAGACCTGAATGTATTGTTTGAGGTAGCAAAAGAAAAGAGTGAGAGAGTTAGAATGATTAGTCTTTTGCCACGGTATGACAGTGAAATGTTTAAAAGGAGGGCCATAATTGCGAATGACTTTATGCGTGGGTTATGTATGACGAGTGGTGTGGAATTTGTGGACGTGTGGACTATATAAGATGGATGGCTTGCATTTGAATGGTTATGGTGTAAGAAGACTTGAGAAAGTGTTGCTGAATGTAGTGGATCTGCAAATTCAGGGAAACTAGATTTGTTAAGGGGGGGGGTAGATATACAGTCCTTAGGGAGGCAGTTGAATGTAAGAATGAATATAATATGCTAGAGCAAATAAGGACAACAAACCAGAGTGGGATAGTTAATATAAGGCATCAAGGTAGGGTTGGGGCTAATGGGGGTCTTAAATTCATGTACACTAATACTAGGAGTATTAGGAACAAGAAGGAAGAGTTTTTGGCCATGGTTGGCACTTCCAGACCACAGGTTATTGGTATTAGTGAAACATGGCTGACTGTAGATGATATAGCTAGTGGGATTGAATGTGATGGGTATAGTGTGTTCAGGAATGACAGAGAGAATAAAATGGGGGGAGGAGTATTGTTGATGATAGCTGATGAGCTCCAGCCAACGAGAATAGAAGTTGAATTGCAGGATAGAGAAAAGAGCACATTTGAGGCCATTCGGTGTGGATTGTGGCTAGCAGAACTAAATATACAATTGGGTGCTGCTGTAGACCAGGTGATGGAAAAGATGGTGGTGACAGTATGCACAAGCAAATAGAAGAAATGAGTGGAAGGAGGGTCATTATTATGGGAGATTTCAACTATGGTCGCATTGATTGGAGTGAGGAGAGGACACACGGGAGGAAGGAATTGGATTTTATGCGGTTATTAAGGGATAACTATCTGCGACAGCATGCAATGGAAAATACTAAGGGTCAGAGAGTGCTTGACCTAGTAATTACATCTGAGGATTTGGCTGTAACAAATATGACCACATTGCCACCAATCGGTGAGAGTGATCATAGGGTCTTGACTTGGGAGGTGGCTAAAGGTGTAGAATTTTCAATTAAGACAGGGTACATGTGGAATTATCGGGCTGGAAAGTATGACAAGCTTAGAAGTTTGATTGGCTCAGTGCCATGGCATGTACAACTGCAAGGACTAGAAGTTGATAGTGCATGGGAGGTAGTTAAGAAGTGCTTGCATGAAGCAATGGCTGACTGTATACCTAGAGTCCGAATAATAAATCAAGTAGGGGTTAAATGGATGAATAACACCATTAATCTTGAGCTGCAAAAAAAGAAACAACTATGGAGGGAATTTAAGGAGAAAGGTGACCGGTAGGCACATGAACGGTATAAAGCGCAGGCCAGAAGGGAGACGAGTGTGGTAAGAAAAGCAAAAAAGGATTACGAAAGAACATTGGCCATGCAGGCTAAAGAGAATCCTAAATAGTTTTTTTAGATATGTAGCAAGTAAAAGGGAAAATGTACATGGCAGAATGATTTTAAAGAATGCCGATGGTAGGGAGGTAACTGAATCAGTTGAGATAGCTGAGTTACTGAGTGAGCACTTTGCAAGAATATATCATCCAGGTGGTGACATTGCAGAAACGAATAAACCAGTAGATTATACGGGAATTGTGGTGAGTAGTCTATTGCATAACCTCAATGTCAATACATCTGTGGGATTGGATGGTATACCAGCTCGTGTAGTACGAGAAGCAGCTAAAGAATTGTCAGTACCCTTGACCATTTTGTTTAATTTGAGTGTCGGGTCTGGGTTAGTCCCGAGCGGGTGGAAGGAGGGGAAAATAGTTCCACTGCATAAAGGTGGTTACAAGACTGCTGTTGTAAATTACCGACCGATTAGCATATCAGGAATCATTGTCAAGGTCTTAGAGAAATTAGTCAAGAAAAGAATACAGGATTGGACAGATGAAAATGGGATACTGTATGGGGGACAACATGGTTTTGTGAAGGGTAGATCATGCCTCAGTAACTTGCTCACGTTTTATAACACAGTGACGGCTGAACTGGATAGGGGTAATAATGGGTTTACAGTGATACTACTGGACCTTGCCAAGGCTTTGACAGGATACCACATGGAACCCTAATCAGTAAACTGGAGCAGATGGGGATAGATATAGGGTTGGTAAGATGGATAGGAGGGTGGTTGAAGGAGAGATACCAGAGAGTGGTTTATTCAGGAGTGGAGTCAAAAAGACGTCTTGTGACTAGTGGAGTGCCGCAGGGCTGTTCTTGGACCACTGCTTTTCAATTTGTTCATCAATGATATTGGAAATGATTTGAGAGGAAGTGTTCACTTGTTTGCTGATGATGCAAAGTTGGGTAGAGCAATTGTGAGTGCACAGGATGTCAAAACTTTACAGGATGATTTGGATAGTTTGGAGGACTGGGCTAGGAAAAATGGATGTTAGTTTAATGTGGCAAAATGTAAGGTTATGCACTTTGGGGTGAAAAGAATAGCAGCAGTATATCGCATTGGTGGAACCGTACTCCAGGAGATTGATGAGGCCAGGGATTTGGGAGTGCTGGTGGATAGGGAGTTGAAGTTTAGGGGGCATATTGCAAAAGTGACTAAAACAGCTCACCAAATCACTTGGCTTATGAAAAATACTTTAACATGCAGGGACAAACAAGTTGTTGTTCCTCTGTATCGAGCCTTGATAAGACCCCATCTGGACTTCTGTGCCCAGTTATAGGCACCAGGGTTTCTTCGTGATGGGGAGGAAGTGGAGAGGGTCCAGAGACGAGTGACCAAGATGATAGCAGGTCTGTGGAATGAACCTTATGAGAATAGGTTGAGGATTTGTGGGTTGCAGAAATTGGACGATAGGCGAAGGAGGGATGATATGATTGAGACATTCAAATTACTGAAGGGTTTTTATAAGATTGATCCAGAAGATATTTTTGAAAATATGACTGGTGGTGGGAGGACTAGGGGCCATGCATGGAAGCTGGGCAAGAGCGTGGTTGACAAGGTTGTTAGAGCTAGGTTTTTTACTTGGAAAGTGGTGAATGAGTGGAATAAGCTTCCAGAGTCTGTTGTGGGTGCTACGACCGTGAATGAGTTCAAGGCAAGATATGATAGATACTGTGTGAATGTTGAATAGTTGTTCCAGACATGATGTTAGGGCCTCCCTCGATGAGTCTGTCGTCTCCTTGGAGTTTCCCGGAAAAATAATAATAATAATAATGGTGATCATTCTCTTGGTACCCATAAGGCTTAATTGGCGATGCATTTCTTCGTCGTCCCCTACAACTGAGCCACCAGGTCTGTAGCAATACCCCACCATACATTTCATTCTGTTAACCTCCACTTCACACCAAATAGACTCAAACTCGCCGCTACATGGGACATTGTTACTATCATTGTTTTCTTGTATTTCTACCCTAACTGGACTTAAGTAATCTGATATCATTAGTAGCACTCCTGTCATATTTCTTCTGTCATTCCTAAAAATAGTATATCGGTTACACTTGATCCCACTTACCATATCTGATTCTGATAGCCAGGTTTCACTAATGCCAACAATTTCATAATGCCAACAATCCACATCGTATTCAATAAAGCAACAAACTCAACCCCTTTGTTTCTAATGCTCCTGGCATTTGTGTATAGACATAATAAATTACGACGTAGCCTATTCTTATAATTAGATATGCAATGTATTTGGTCTTGTTCTAGAATTTTCTCTTTTCCCTCCCCAGACATACTTAAAAGGTTCGAACCCAAAGCATATTTTTCTACTACTTCGTCACATACATAAGCATGTTCAAAGGCATTCATATCTTTATCACGTTTGTATACCATAGCTGAACTTTCACACACATTTTCCCCATTCCTCCCTTGATGACCTAGTTTCCCTAACTCACTGCAATAGGTCTCATACCAAGAAGTAATTTCTCCAGGCTTTTGATGCCAAATGAATTCAAGTGCAGGCCATCATTCTTATACAAATCTTTTCTGCCATCATACACACCCCACACGTTCTAAAATCTGACATCCATATCTTCTACATAGCCTACTCGTGAAATCATTTGCTATCATCGCCCTCCTTCTTAACCCAGTACTATCATATCTAGGTAGTAATTCTACAATTTTTACTCTCTCACATTTCTTTCTCGCCATTTTATGTACATATATATATATACAGGGTGTTCGGGATAAATTTGACAGTTTCGTAAGGAAAAAGAAAATCTTCTTTGTATCTATTAAATTTAATGAATTGACAAAAAAACATTACAGGCAGAGTTAATTACAATACTATCAACAAGATTTACTCAAAATAACCACCATTAGCATCGATCACAGCTTCAATTCTGCTTCGGAACCTCGAACAAGCTGATGCTACAGTCTCCCTGGGAAGGGCCGCAAAAACTGTTTTAATTTTATCCATTAACTGGGCTTTTGTATTACTGGAAGTGCGATTGGTGTCTTTTTCAACTGCGCCCCATACAAAATAATCCATGGGGTTAAGGTCTGGGGAGTTTGGAGGCCAAACATTTGGACTGGTGAAGTCGTAGAAATTTTCAGACAACCATTTTTGACTTTTCCCAGAGGTGTGGCAAGGGGCCGAATCCTGCTGCCATACATACGGCCTACCATTGGCTACCCTTGTTATCCAGGGCTTGACTACAGTTAGCAACTCCACGAACAAAGCCCGAATTCCAATGCCAGGGTTCTTCAACACCTGTTCCTGCAGATTTGCGAGGAATTCTGCTGTACGAACGCAATCAGATCGTCTGCTAGGGATCTTTCTTCTTGCTACATCCTCGTAGTCACCATTGCAAGTCTCTAGTTCATGCCTGATTGTTTTTACTGTATTCAGGGAGCATTGGGCAGCAGTCGTAATATCCTTATTTTGATGGCGGGCACGAATCATCATGATACAAGTTATTCTCTTCCATGATTCAGGTGGGTTCCAGCTATCCATCCTTTCTGACATCTTGTATATGAATGAAGAAGGGTCCAAACTTTTAAATGAAGAGAAGTGTGTGTTAATACATGTAACTTACGGAAAAATATAATTAATTATAAATATGTCAAATTTATCCCGAACACCCTGTATATATATATATATGATATTTTACATACAAGAACTCCCATATCATTCATATCATTCAATAGCTCTTTCAAAATAATGACTCCAGATATTCAGAACACCCATGAACTCAGTTTTTATATCAGCTTTATGATGTGCGATTCCTCTTTTCAGCATTTCCCCCTCATTTCTACGCTTTCTTAGTATTCGCCTAACTCGCATTTTCTTATCTTCGTGGTGTTTATCTTCTGTTATATTCTTACCAAAATATTTCAGTGGCTTTTGCTTATCTAGGTTACATACGTTCGTATGCAGTCAATAAGAGTATGCTGCTTACTTTCAGAAACATCGAATTTCGGACAATTTTCTTGAAATATATAAAAAATATTCTAAAATATTAAACTTGCTTAATTAACTTAATTTAATTTAATTCTAAAATATTAAATTTCCTCCCCAGATGTCGTTCATTGTTAGCAGCAAGGTGCCAGTATTTTTTTATTACTTACGCTCAACTCGATTGATGCCTCAGTGATTTTAAATAAGTTATTTTACAGAAGCAGGTTATGATTATAATCAGCAGTTATTGGGAGAGCAATATAGTACGTAGGAAAGTTTTAGAAATAAACTGAATTAAAAACAAATCTGCTCGAAATCAGCTGAAATATTGGTATGGTGTTATTGGCCCTGCAAATAATAATAATGCAAACTTTCATATCATTTAAAACGTCTTTGTAGAAGTCGTGCTACATTTTTAGTAAGAGCTAAGCAAGGTCACTCGCAACATCTTTACATTACCACAATGATTTTGAACTACCATCGGAAGGAGTCTTATGTCTTGGCTATGAAGCACTGTGCAAAGCCGAATCACCTGTTATAAATCTAATTAAAAAAAAAAAATCCTTAACAGAAAGAACGAACCAACTACTACTACGAACCAAGATATCCGCAGCAGTTTAAGAAAGGATATTTTAATGTAATTTTTAATATCAGTGAAGTATCCAGAGCTTGACATTCTCAACAATTAGAAGTGGCCACTTCTAATTTGCCGCTCATTTCCTGCTTGCTTAACTCTCGCGTTTTACATGTGAAGTTTTTTTTTTGTGAGGCACATTTTTTTTATCAAGTAGTCAATCAGTCGGAAGAGTATACTGTTGCAGTCGGTTGAATGACTCTACCTCTAGCGGTATCTTGCTTTCTTGTATATCCCTCTCTTACCACCCTTTTCTCAATTTTGGTCCGTATGATGAAGAAGCCATCAAGATACCTTGAACCGTGTAACAACTACAATATTCCATTAACATTTGCTTGAAAATATTTGAACGATGCAACCTGTGAAGATATCTGCGGAGGAGTAGAAGAAAAACCACTACTGGGCCATTTTTTTTGCTATTTTTAAAGTGTTGTAATTTTTTAATTAATGTCGTAAATGGTGGGTGATTAATATTCAGCTTAGAACTGGAGTTAGAACAGACTGCATTTTGTACGTAATGATTCTTGAAATTATAGAAGTCATCGACTCGATAAATACTTGACTTGGTGTCAGTGCCACCACCCATGCTAATAAAAGTAATAATACTTATTGGCGATAAATGTATCGTTTAATCAAGTACAAGACGTAAGTTTGAGAAGTATCTGAAAAACAAAGTTTCTTCTGAGGCTAAATTATTGTGATATTATTTTATAGATCGATCCTTAGGATTGAAATGTTGAACGAGACACGAAATGCGTCGATTCAATATCGCAGTGAAACATTTGTGCTTCGACTAGAAGTGAGTCTTATTATAAATGGCCGAGTTTTTCAATATTCCCAAAATGTGCTCTCTCATATCAGACAAACAAGCCGCAGAACTCGCAATTAACAAACGCTTGCTAGTGGTACTTCGAGTGCTTCAGTCATATCATAAACGAACAGCTGACTACTGTGCTCGGTAGCATTATGTGGAGCTGCGAGGTTAGCCTGTGCCAAGATATTAATAATTTCATCGGTTGTTCAGCATATTAACTTAAAATTATGAACGGCTTTTCTGGTTTTTAGGCATTCGTTGTTTGCTGCTATCGTTTTCTGATATTAATCCCAAGAATTCCATTTACTAAGAAAGTATGGTTTTCTTTTGCTGCTTTCTTTGTATGAAAAACCGAAAGCAATGCAGACGGCAGTTTACAATGGGGACTGCCTTAAAAATGGAAATTCATGTCTTAAAGTCCCATTTATATTCAAGACACTTCTTTATTCTCTCAAGATACTTCCATTTTTATGGTTTATCTTACTTTCTTCTAATACCTTTTGTACAGGCAAAGTCTGTCGAGTACTTACAATCTGACTAAAGAAAGTAGATCTTTCTTTTTTTGGTTCGCACTCCCCTTGGAATTTCAGTTTCTTTCGTTCCGAATAAAAACTTGGCGACATGAAAATGAAATGCGCTCTTTATTCCCGCAGTCTCAAGAGTACCGTAATCCCTTAGTGGTGGAAGCGTGAGTTTTTTTCTCGCTGCCCCCGTGACTGAACGGTCAGAAACGTCTCCTTCACTATTGTGTAATTGAAAGCTTTTCATTTTTCACGTGAGTCATATCCACCATTTCAAACGCCCAACACGTATACCTAATGGCACGTGCCTACGTTCAACTCGAGCACTGTGAAAGCCGCGCCAACTCTAGGTGGTGACTAACTAACGAGACCTCGAGACACACACCGTTTTTGTTTCATTTTTCATAGTCGCGCAGAAAGGTCATCGATCCGCGACAGCGAACAAACACAGAAAAGACACGAAGCCCCACCCACTCATTAAAGACAACTGACACGAGGGGTATTGCTTAAGTATCGAGCAGCCAAGGTAATATTTACCGTAAATGATAAACCGCTATCGGACGAAGTCTTTTGTCGAGAACGCATGCATTCCCTAGGTCAGAGGTTCCGAAATGGCTTCTACAAATATATCGGTCGTCTTATCATGCTCAATTTCAAAAATTCAAAATACTTATAAAAATGTAATTATTAAGTATATGAAATTGCGTTTAATTATATGCCCAAAATTCATTATAATAAATCGATTCCTTATTTCCTAACACAATCCCGTCAAACACCTAATTAGTACTGATGGACAACTTAAAAGAATGTAAACATCGTCTTCATTTTAAGCGATGGAGTGCTGAACTGAATGAATCCCATGGCCAAATAATGTGTCAACAAGATGGAACAGGAAGGGCAGTAAATCCATCATATGAGTGTTTACGCGGCATCCTTCGAAACAAAACGCGATGATGCGGTGTATGATAGGGCAAAGGAACACATCTTTTAGCAATAATGACGGGGATGCAAGGTCGTACTCCTTATTGCTAACCAAGACGAAGAAAGTGAATGGAAAGGAAGTTGCTTAATTAACCCTCCACCAAAATAATTGGGGGCCCACATTTCAGTTAATTCTGTTACTTTAACGAACCCCCCCCCCCCGTCCATAACATGGGAATAGTACAAAGAAACGTTAATTCTTACAAAGCATTAACCGGAAATTTAATTTATGGATGCTTTTATATTGCCTTTCATATGAATTTTTATATTATTCTGCCGGCTTGTAACGAGATTGCAGCTCAGTGTTTGCGTTTCTGGCCGTAGTGCTGTTTGCGTGAACAGCATTCTGAAAAGATTAGGCTTATTTCACATCAAAGAGAGAACGGTACTTATTTCTCCGTAGACATCATTGGCAGTTTAATACGTCAATAAAACGAAGTTACAGGGAAGATCAGATCGAAATGATTGATGTGGTGAATGGCATTTTAAAAATGGAATGATTTTTTATGGACTTCTCCGATCACTTTCATACGAAACGCCTTTAAACATAACATTCCCAACTCATTTTCTGTCATGCTACTAATGAAAATTGCACATTTCGAGTACCTGTCAGACGGTAAGATTTCCTATGAAAATCAATTGGTGCAACTCTTTTGATTTTTGCGCTTAGTCTTCGTGCAAATGAACTTACTGAGATGCGACGGAACTGTTTACGAAGCAGAATTCTATCCCAATATACCCAATAAGTGGGTAATTTATAAATGCTGGATTATTTGAGTTCATCACGCTTTATTTGCGGGAACCACCTTCTGCTCCAACACGAGGCTTTCTTATGCTTTATGGATACATAAAACAGATTCTGATGTAGCACCCTTTGCTATTCTTAAACCTGTTACCCGCAGAGTTGTGGACTCACCCGTTTTTAGACTGACTTTTATCTCAAGCATTGGAATCCGATTATCGCCAGTCTAAATCTCCAGAAAGGAAGCGGCAAATAGTCCTTCCGCTGATGAAACCACTTCTACGCAGCGTAGGGAATTCTCCAAATGAACGAGCTTTCGCTTTTTTGGTATCTCTTCTTATTTACGACACCAACTCGCTCATATTCAAGCAATGGAAGAGATGAAAACCTTGTGATAGTCACACAGTGCTCCAGTAAGATATACAATATGCTTTTTTACCACTTCTATGGTAAAAAAATAGAGCAAAGAGTAAGATTTTTAATTCGGTTTTATTAATAATATTAATTTGAATCTGTCGGCAGAGGTTATGAGAAGAACAGAACACGAAGATATCTCAATCATCTGTTGTAGGAATGGGCCAGACGGAACCCCAAAATTTGGATTGAATGCGACAAAGTAGTGAACAAATATCATTAAAATAAATTTACTTTCAATATATATTTGTACGCATTTTACATCCCGTGAAGTAAAAGATACTACTTTTACACGATACTACAAATTACAAGACTTACAACCTACACTGTTTTTCACAAATATTAGAATTTGAGAAGCGTGTAGGCTTCACAGATCTATGAGTCTTTCGCTAGGCTTAAAATTCCTTTAAGTTAAATATTTCCCGCCTTTTAAAACTAATCGAAACAGCATCCCTATCTCAGCTCCAAATTACGAATTTTAAAAAGAATGACGCAGAAGAGAACATCGCATACACTTTAATTTTTGGTTTACTTTGCTTCCCTACAAAGAACATCATGTGTATATAAATACCGTCTCAATGGCATGAGGGCAACATGACAAAACTTATCGATTTCCTCAGCCTCTTTGTGGAGGGGTTACCCGATTTTTCTTCTACGCCACCGGCTGCATTGTTGGCAACTACAATATTGTACAGAAAAAATCAGCTGACTAGAAGTTGCAGGATCTGTTTCGTGTAGTGTAAACAGGGGTTTCCTTGGCTCCCTAAAGCAACGGCAACCGAATGCAATTTAGTTTTTTAAA
This sequence comes from Typopeltis vanoorti, assembly GCF_054136105.1. Taxonomy (NCBI): domain Eukaryota; kingdom Metazoa; phylum Arthropoda; class Arachnida; order Uropygi; family Thelyphonidae; genus Typopeltis; species Typopeltis vanoorti. Next base: position 4,065,127 of record NC_143559.1, read on the forward strand.
GGTGTACTCTTTGGCACTTGCGTATCATGATTTATCGTTGATTTGATTAAACATGGAATGAAAACTAATCTTAAATATAGTTTTAACTTTTTGTAAAGCATTAAATATAATTCACTGCAACTGCCACGATATTCTGTACCGGGAAAAAAAAAAAAAAGAAATCTGAGCGCCACACATTCACGTTATGGGATTTCTAAATGCGTATATAATTACTATAAAGTGTTTTGTTTCGTTGAGATTTGCGATATGACCAAGTAAAGACGGAAGTTGGGCCACCTAGTGAATAAGCGATTTCTGCCACGTGCATTTTTCGCACTTGAAACAAAGGAACTCGCTGCGCATCTAATCACGTCCCGCCTGACTGATGAAGTCCTCGCAGTAAACACAAAGGCAGCCATTTATATTCCTCGCCGTTCCTTTAACTATTCGAAGCTGTTTATTATTTTATTTGCTTAAGTGTTGGGATGCAGCTTGAGTAGCAGCTCGTTCGCTGACCCACTCTTCCTAATACCCGACCCCGTGATCTGTCACTCTTCCAATAACCTCCTACAGAACGGCGACAGCCGTACGGGAAAGTGACAAATTACTGTTCTCGCAGCGCCGCCCTGCGACATAATCACAGTTCTCGCATCCGACTGATTTCCTTCAGCGTTCAGGGGAATAGAGCAGCGTTCGTGGCGTCGCAAAGGATTTGATCAATACCCAGAAACTTTAAGAAAGACAATAGTAAAGATCGATCGGTTCTTCGAGCAACATCGTGTAACGTGTTGCCGAAGGGCAAGGTCGTAACACCGACAACGCAAACTATTCAGAGAATGGCAAGTCCGATTCTGTTGCAAATCGACTCGCCTTTGGTGACGCCGGTCACTTTCCAATGACGTTTTACATAAACAGCGGAACGAAATGATTTTCAATTTGGGATTGTACTTTCACTATTGTTCAGACCGATTCGGCGACCTTCATCAGTCGGAATGAGATCCTTCACTCGAATTCGGGAAATTGAGTGCCGCGACTCTTTTCACGTTTCATCACGTTGATGATGATTCAAGATTCTCTACCACCTAAAATAAGACCAAAATTCTGCCACCAGTTCAGATTAACAATTACATTTTTGAAATCCCTCGGAATATCTGCGGGACAAATTTAATGTTAAATAACGAATGGATATCCGTGACATTCACAACAATATCTTCGTATCGTTTGCAATAACATGGAACCAATTTCCTCCCGAATAACATCCCACTGATGGCATATAAATGAATGGCACCACATCATCGTAAAAAATAATATATTTGGGCACCACCAAAGGAAGCCTTTTTAAGTTTAAAATTTATACAGATTCTCTAGAAGAGAAATAATTAAGAAAAGTCGACCGATAACAAAAATCTGGTATTCGTGAATATCTGGATAAGAGAGGAAATCCCTCGCCTGGTGGGAGAATCACAACTCCTCTTATTCGAGGCCTCGTTTTCATGTGACTTCCCTCACGAAAAGTTTATGTGAGTCTACAGTACATTCGTATGTGGGTGGGTCAAGGAATTTTTGATTTATATTAATTTTATATATTGTGGTCTTTTTTTATTTATTTTTAGATAGTCCCGAAAACGCGCTCTAGAGACCAACATGGCACTTTTTCAAGCCACTTCAGGCCTTCAGTAATCCATTTCAGGTTTATCCGAGAAGGTAAACCTGAAATGATTGAAAAGCTTTGTTTGGTCTCTAGAGCGGAGTTTTTGGAATACGTAAAAATAGAAAACAATTAAAAATAATAAAAACGTAGAATTAATAAATAAAATGCAGCTTTCTTTATTTTGTGTAACCTCACTTGTTCCACCGGATAAAATTCGTGAAACATCAAAGTGAAGTAAAAAAAAAAAAAAAAAAACCATCAACTCCCAATCCCACAACAACGATTGTGTGGCTCTGAAAACATTTTTGTTTTCTGTTGTGGCCCATCACCAAAGATGGCCCCTGATCGCGATGCACCTTTGAAAACATGGAATGTTGCAATTCCTTTGAACAAGCGGAAACCGGTTGAAATGTGTTCTGTGATTTTCCTTTGAATTTTTCTTACCAGTCGTATTATTTTCCTTTTTTGATACATCGTAGGCACTAAACACGCTTGATCTTGTCTTAAGTGACGGTAAGCTACTAAACAATCGCTTCAGACTTATTTCTACCGGAGGATCTTAGCCAAACATCATTAAACAAAGCACAGTGAGCAAAACGTTTCATGTAATTCTCCTAATATTAATAATCATTAATTTGACTAAATAAAAATACTGTTCCCTGTTTTATCCTCATATAATTGACCTTTTAGCGTATGAAATGGTGTTTGGCTAGTAATTCTGTTAGGCGCCTCTGCTTAATGGAATTACGTAAATAGCTTTTGCCTAAATAAATAAGGAAGGAATTTGTTGCGAGCATCTCAAGCTGATGAAATTTTATTGCGCCGTTTCTGTCGAGATGTTTCGAGTCGATTAGCTTTTAGCTAAACTGCGCAATTTAAAGGAGAAAAGTTAAATCACTGCCATACGAGGGTCCTCTGCCTTTAAGGGGCCTCGGTGTTCGAGTCAAAAGTAAGTCATGTAATATTAGTTCTTAATAATCTGAATTACTTGATCGGTGTAAGTTAAGCCGCAATATTCTCGTGACATTCGCCCGAAACGGTCCACTCGCATTTATCCGATTCGTTGGTTGAGTTGGGAGCATATCTAACCCCCAACCAAGAGTCTGCGTTTCGAATTCTCCACGACTTTGACAATCAAACATCCCAGCAGCGATCACCACTTTGCTTACTGAAGTCCTGTGGTAGCTTGAAACAGTTCCATGCTTGTCTATAGAGCTTATTATGTAAACTCTGTAGACTCTTATTATGTAAGCTCTACAGATTATGTAAAAATGATGTAAAAAATAAAACCTTAATCCTATAATGCATTATCGATTTACAACCTTTCGTTGGTGGTGTCACATAAAATATATAAAAAATGAATAAATCGCTCAAGCCTTTTTCTCCCCAAAGGGGAGTAGGCAAGGCCGTTTAGGGACACACACTTGGAGCATTTAAATACCAGTATTGTAGTAAACGCGGTTTGAAACCGTCTCAAACAACAGTTGTCGATCTTGATTTGTGAGGCCACAATCCACTGCGTGGTCTGAGGTTTCATCAAACCAGAAATCTGTTCTGTCGCGGTGTCATTTAACCACCGTTGATCTCGCACGACAGTATGCACTTCAACGCACTGAGATACGATGAAAACTGAGGGTGGTTGTTCGTGGTAGTTGTATCTTTCTCTTTTTATGACAAACGTTTCAAAGCGTACAGATGACTGATTTTTGATAAGCTTATAATTTAAGAATTTAAGAATTCTGAGCTTCTTGTTGTACTTTCCTTCTTACTGAGAAGACTTATTAGCTGCACTTCTTAGGCGCATCTTTTAGTGGAAATAATCTAACCTTGTGCAGTCTGTTCAGTTTAGCTGTTTTTGACATTAACAGCCCAGAAGAGGCTAGCACGATCTAGTTGGCATAAACACAAGTAGGGACTGAGGGCCCTTTTAACATCTTGAAAAATCTGGCCGTCGTCGTTGCATTATGATTACTTTCTTTCTTAGCATGAGTTTCTAGAGTTTCGTCTCAAAAGCTACGCTTCATTTTAGACTGGTGGTTTAATTGCCTATAAAATCGGGTTTGTCGAAACGATCGATTGCCAATGTGGTCACGATATTGCCCTTCGGCATGAAAGACCTTCGTTTGCATTCCGTCTAGGACTTTACAGTTCCAGATGGACTTTTCAAACGAAGATGAGTTATCCAGTTGGTTTTTCCGGTTCTTGCACCGAACCAACCATTCTTCGAAAGTAAATAAAAGAAAGCAGAAATGAGGGAACAAGTATTAGCTCGAGGAATGTAGCTTGTGTGGTATGACATCTAGAAGCCAACGTTATAATTGGCAAGTTACAACGGGTTTCACCTTCCTCCCTGAGATTTAATCAAGATTTGATGGCAGACCATCCTCTCTCTCTCGTTATTCATTAAAGTAAGAGTACTGAGTTCAGTTAACTATTGTTATCACCGCTGTCCATCCTCTTCCTTACGGTCGTCAGTGTTGTCAGGTTTACTCTTTCTTTCCTCCACCACGTCATTCGTCTTATTTAACATGTTCGTTCATTGTTTCATTCAGTATTCCACGCGGGCTGTTATTTTTATTTAATTATTTCGTTCAGATCAATGTATTTATTATAAATAAAAATGCTAATTTTGATGATTGTAAAGAGTTCAAACTAATTTAGGCCTAATCAAATTAATTTTATCAAAAAATTACTATTTTTGATTTAAAAAAAAGTGGACTGAAGAGATCACAGATGTTAATGCGCGGTGTGTTTAACGTGAGAGGCTCCATGAATTTAAAAATAGCTTTCTCGTTCCGTCTCTTTCCCTAACTTATAAAAAAAATCGAAATTACAGCACCAAGCCGTAATGAAATGGCGGGGCACCTTCGATGGGAAAAGAAAAGCCACCGTTTCCTTCATGCAGCACAATCCCTTCTTTTTTCAGAATAAGAAATTCCGACAGAACGTTCGCTGAATTTGCGCGTGTTGTTGTTTGGCTTTATTTTCTGTACCTGAAAGAAGGAGGATAGAAGTTAATTTAAATCAAAGCGATTTGAAACTTAAATTTCTGAAATTTGAATTTTATACATTTGATGCAACCCCTCCCCCCTCCTGCAACCCGTCTCTTGCAACAGCGACGGCACTGCAGTCAAGACATTCGTCGGTGACTTTGGAGTAGTGCTGTTGAAGCCGTAAAAGGGCGCTACAATTATTGATTATTTTCCCTATTGAAGAAGTTAGGGTATTATAGTAAAATAAAGCGGAGGGTATTTCTTTTTCGATAGGGAAAATTTGTATCCATACTGCAGTTTCTAAGCATAAAAGCCACACAAAAATTCAAACGGAACAAAATACGGATTAGAGGCGACGAACGTGGGTTGTGTGAAAAAGCAAAACGACATGAATGGATAATATTACCCAGATCTTACCTAATAGTCGAAGTTTGTGTCCGACCGCTATCGCCAATGTCAGAAACTGAAATATTTTGGCTTTACCTAAATGTCTTTACCTAAACGTTGTGTTTAGCCTGTCTTAGGATACTGACAATTTTGACATAAAATGTCTTATAAGTAATTTTAATACCAGAGCCTCATTGCTATAAAACAGATTATATATCACCTGTTTCCAAGTATTATTTTTGGCGACCTTTTAGAAGTAAGTACATATATGCTTGCCGTGATAACAAACAGTTGTGACGCCATATCTGCCTTGAAAACATTTTATTACATGGATTTAATTAAACGTTTTTTGGCCAACGTGAAAGACGACTTTTATTGATGCATGTACATTGTTGATGTACATTCAACAGAAAAAAATTGTACAGTTTGTTCCTTAGTTGCACCGCACCGCACTCGAATTATTTATCATCGCAAGAAGGTCCAGCACAGATCTGACACGGACCCTTTTTTCCCATTCCAGAAATAATCTTCAGAAGTTGTCTGTTGTGATCGATTGTCAATCAAGCTTCAATGGTAACTAGCGATAATTACCGAATGTATTTCGCTATCCTATTCGGAACAGCTCGTTTTTATATCGGCTTTGATGTGCGTACAAAGCCTATCTGACGAACTTCAAACTTCGACGGTGGCCGAGGTCAGAGTCGTCGTCGGGTCGCAAACAGCATGTAAACAGCGATCACGTTAAAACAGTTGATGACTTCTAAGCGAATGTTTCCTCATCTCGCCGTCCTTATAAATGATGCAACGGGATCTTATTGTATCAGAGGAGACTGCTATCGCGCGCAATCAATCATCAGTCGCTGCAGCAACAAGGAAAGGGAATCCCACATGAAAAATGGGGTATTTATGACTCGATATCTCCTTCATCATTTCTTTCTCGGCGAACCTGTAAAGAATTCCTTTTCCACCAGTAAACAATATTTCCGCATCGAGAGAACATGTGGCAAACACCCACCACGAACGCTGACATACGTGTGTCGTCATTCCAAAAAAATATTAGGAATATTTCAATATAGAGAGTGAAAGAAATAATTTCCTAATACTTAGGGGTGGGGGGGTAGCTAATGATAATAAATAAAGACTATCTCCGTTTCTGCTTTTCATCAGTTGTGTTAAGAATTACTGACAGTCGAAAACACCTTCGAATTTAGATGTTTACGATTCTTTTCCTGAAGACAGCAAGTAAAAGAATATTCACCTACTCTCTCTCTCTCTCTCCGGGGAAAGAATGAGATTTATTTACTTGTTTTATTTAAGAATAGGTTCTGTTTATTTAGTAGAAGAGAGCAACCGATTAACTTCGATGCGAACGAAGTTCACAGACTGATTTATCCCGTTACGAAATGTGACGTGATGCACAGTATTACTGGCTGTGTGATTATTATAGGTTTGCCTTTTGCTGTAAACATTAATTAGTTCTTTCGCACACTGCAGAAAAAGCAGCATACTTTTACAGAAAGGCAATTAAATGAAGATTACTTTCTGGGATCGGAAATTCTTTCTGCGTTCATTATTTCAATGTTTGTTAAGAAGGGAATTCTTTCTGAGTATAACTTTTCTCCGTATATTACGGTATGTCTGTCGAAATAACATTTTTTTTGTTTTACATTCTGCCATTACAAGTAATACTAAACGAATTATCAGCGAATTATGATTATTTTGTGTGACGACGAACTTCAAGAAAAGTGTCGCAATTTAAAGGCGGAAACAGCAGTTCGAAACGGCTTTACCAGAAACGGCCTGAAAGTAATGTTTATCGATATTAATTTCTCTTGATCCACTTCACTCGGTACTGAAAGGACAGTGCTGGTATCAAGTTTCCCCCACACTGACAAGACACAGTTACCCACACAGCCTTCCGTTTGTAGTTGTGTTGTGGAACAAAGATGAGGATCTTGTTCGTGAACTCTTTGGAGGGGGGGGGGGGGGACCACGATCAGTTTTGAACGGTACGTGAAACCATTGCAGTAATTGAACATTTGGCGCGACTGATTTTCCCCATAGCACGGATCTAGCAGTCTGTGACTGCCATCTGTTCGGCTCTTGGAAGGATGCACTCCGAGAACGCCATTTTGGGACGACCTGCTGGAACAAACTACTTTTGAAGAACTCTGGCGTCGGAATAAAGACTTTTACGAGCCGTAATACACGCCACGCTTAGCGATAGCCAACGCGTGTACAGAGAATCAGAAAGACTTCGTCGGAAAATGAGGGAATGCTCGCGAAGATGATGGATTATCCCATGTAAAAGTCATTCTTAAAGAAGTTATATATTTTTTAATGGAATTATATCTCTCGTATATTGGACACGGCAAGACCACAACTTCATGTTAATCTTTTTTTTTTTTTTTTTTTTTTTTTTTCATTATGAAAGTACTTATACAAATCGGATAAAATTGAATTGGGTTAAACGCATAAATTGTGTGTTAGTCAATAAAGCTTTATTTGCAGTCTGTAGATCATACTTTGCCGGTCCCTAGCCCGGATAAAATGGAGTTTGGTGAAGCAATGTTGAACAACCCTGTAAAAATGTCACCATGACAAGAACACTTTGCCTGCAAAGTTACCAAGAGTTGAATCATCATCACATCTTACTTCTCTCGCATGAAGCGAAAATTCGCTATTATTCGTTTCGAACATGTTTAATTTCAAAACGTGACCAAGGCATTATTTACCAGCCTTGTGGTATAGACCGACGTTTGTGAACGACTTTATGTCACTGTTAATTTTTATCACCCGGTGTGAGTTGACAACACCACTCGACATGAACTTGAAGAAATGGCTACATTTGATTTTTTATCGAACACTTCCCGATTTCGAGTTTACTACTTTGCCGAACAGATTTAGGAGATCTAGTGAGACTTCCTCGTTAAACTGATTTCGAATAAATGTGATATTTAGCTATTTCTAAAGCTCTTTATACTCCCATAAAAATTTCAGCCCAACTGGATCCCGAATAAATTTTAAACATTTCTCTCTGTGGAAATCTGACGCCACATACCGTTTTTAGACATTTGCGACAAGAACGGTTTTTAACGAACACTTCCGAAATATTCTAAATGATCACACGCACGGAATGATATTGGACGTGATATGCGATTTTGCAATGATTATTGACTGCTGTGGTTTAACTTAAGCAAGACCCGCAACACGTTACTTTCTTTGTGTTATTACTACTTGAGAGTTGAATAGCAAAAAAACAAGATCCGGAACGAGCTGGCTACGATTTTACACATTTCTGGAATGCTTATTATCGACACCGTTGATCTTTTGAATACATCCCTTAGTTGGGGAATATTTTTCGAATTCATATAACTTCTAATTCTGGCTTCGTCATGTGATCGACGGTACACATCTCCGCTGGTTTTAATAATTGGTTAGAAAACGATTCCTTGCAAAATTGACGCAACTCACTCGAGCATTTTTTAGCGATTTCTGTAAACAAAAGCTGCAGTCGATCAGTGCTTCGCATCGCCATTCTGGTTATCTGGCTAGACTCGCTGTTATGGTGTTTGTCATTACGCGTGCTTATTTTAAAAAGAAGTAATGAAAGACGTGTGTGTGCAGTGGAATAAAATTATTCCGAAAAAATTAAACAAATAAAAATAAACACTCGGGTGATAATGCATCTCGAGAAAGAATAAGGGAAGCAAAGTTTAAGCACACCTTCATTTAAACTTCTTGTATTAGGAAGTGGGAGAAAAAGTGTGTGAAATTGAAAGCGTGTTAAAACAACATTTCTTTCAGCGATGTAGAACAGGGTGCTTCCTTCACTCCCGCATTTTCTCGGAACACTTTTTAGACAAGAAATGCCAATTAACACACACATGCGCCCCACTTTTTTTCCTCTTTTCGAAGCAATGCCATCAGTAAGCTTTGCATCAGTAAAAATGCTTAATGACTGAAGTGACTTGCCCTTTTTCAGAATGTTGTTATTACCGTATAAAAAATTAATGTGCAGTAAAAACAACAAAAACTATATTAACACGTTTTCTACTCCTTGCTCCCAATTGCGCGAAATGTATTTATAAAACTAGCACAGGGCACGTGGATTTGCTTGAGTCTTGAACTGAATTAATTTTCCATTCCCTCTGTGGCGTGGACGAATGGCTATTCTACGACAGCATTTGTAAGCAGTGTGATGATCACAGAGTAAGCGGAAAACCATCATTCCACTTTTTGTAGACCCGAGAGATTTGTTAAAGTATCGTGTTCCGTCTATAGGATTTCGTGTTATTTTGCCTCAGGCTACCTAATATAACGTACGGACAGACTTAGCGATGGTTTACGAATAAATATTTTAAGTCTAAACGTACCCTTCTTTAACGTGAATCCTCCCCCTATAAGAAAGAGTGTTAGGACTTAGGATTGAATAACAAGAAACCCTGCTCAAGAGACGATACAAAGAACTTTCCAAGCCACTTCACCTCTAATAAGAAGGTGGTGAAGGTCTCACGCAAGGTGATGAAATTTAGCTACCGCCTAAGTTTCACATTTGTGCACTGGACTCCTAAATGCGTGTGCGTAGATTCGTTTTTTTTTTTTTGTACATCAGATTTATCACATAACGTGTCATTCACATCAAAAATAAAAAAAAAGAAGTCATTTGGAAAAGCGACTATGAGGGGATTCAAAAGATATTCAAACGCATCAACCTGAGAAGAGAAAACAGAGAATAATTTTCTTTGTAAAAAATGCCTTTTATGACTCAGTAAAAGGTTCTACAGTAAACTGTTGAACCCACCACCAAATTTTGCGTGCTCCTTGTTGATTGTAGAAAGATAGCTACGTTGTGACAAAGATTTTGGCATAAAAGTTTTCCCATTAAAAACTACTAATAAAACCCACAACTGATATTTTTCTTCCAATGCCTTATCCTTGTTTAGACAGACGTAAATGATGTTAATTAAAAAAAAGCGATTCCTGCAAATGTAACTGGTACGAATTACTGATACATAAAAGCGCAAAAGTCGCACTGAATTAAAGATGTTGCATGTAAAAGCAAGTCAGCCACCACGTTAATATATATATATATGTAGAAAGTTTTTTACCTTGGGTATAATATATGTTAAAGATGCCAAGCTATTTTAAACCTGGTTTTACTCCATTTCCCAAGTAAGCAAACAGACAAATAAGTCAAGTTTGCGCCTGCAAGTGTTGCAAGTCTGACCCGCAAAGTAGTGCAAGTCCAGGCACCTCATGGTAAAGATGGAATAAGCTCTGATCACTATTCTTAATATTTACCCTTAATGCAAAGCCCATCTCCTTGAGGAGATGTATGCATTAAAGGCAAAGGGCCACTACCTGGCTAGGTAGTGGCCTGGCTTCCACTGATGAGACCTCAAAGGTCGAAACCGGTCTGGGTAGTGGCCCCTTGCCTTTAACGCTTAGCATCATACATCTCCTCAAGGAGATAGGCTTTGCATTAAGGGTAAATATTAAGATTAGTGATCAGAGCTTATTCCACCTTTACCACGAGTTGCCTAGACTTGCACTACTTTGCGGGTCACCTAGACATGTAATATGTGCAGGCGCAAACTTGACTTGTTTGTCTGTTTGCTTACTTGGGAAATGGAGTAAAACCAGGTTTAAAATAGCTTAGCATCTTTAACATATATAAGCTTAACGTCATAAGTGTCTGTGGAAAAGTATGAAGCTAAGCATATAAGTAAACAGTTCATTCTGTTATTAGTGTGTAGAGGACGAAGCGAGCAACACATCCAATAGTTTACCAAAAGGAAGTTTCAAAAATATTTAATGGATTTCTAGAATAGCAGAAGTGAGCAAACTGATTCACCTTTGTCATCTATTACGTGAATTCTAGAGATGAGTATATTTTGATGAAGAAGATTCATCAATAAAATCTCATATTAATCAGCGTATTTTTATTGAAAATCTAATTTTGTTAGTGACCATAGTTGGGAAATATCAGCAATGTACGTGTATTTATGCTAAGAGGCTGTAGGTGGCTGACTCGTCTCTACGTCAGACTTTTTTAGCTTTGGTTGGGTGGATAGGCATCCGACTCTCCCACCGACATGCTGTTTGTTAGTGTCTTTAGCTAGTACATGATTTCACGCGATGTGAGGCATCTAATACTGGAGCCCCCGAAGTGGCTTCACGAATTTGGTCTCTAGAGTAGGGACGGGACAGGATTACCTAACACTTAGCGCATCCACGGCACAAATGTACTGTAAGTTTATCGTTTTCTTTATGGGGGGGGAGGGATTTTACATAAAAAAATTAAAAAAAAAAGCGAATAAGTGACTAACTAGCAACTGTGACTCTTGTTATAGCAAGAATCACTCGGGTGTCGCAATTCGCGCTGCCGTAACTCAGGTTATAATTTTAAAATTAGGAATCAGTCAGCACCGCTTGACAGATTTCGAGTAAATTCAGAATAGAATATGGTTATTGCTTAGTTGTTCTTGTTCCCATGATAGTTCAATTCGAATCGGGCACAAAGAGGGAAGATATAACCAGGACGCGTGGATCTGCCCTCGTTGTAGTTTGGATCATTGAAGAGATTTTCGTTTGTGATTTGTTGCCTGTTTGCCTATTTTATCTAATAAGATAAGCGATATCTTATTATATATACTAGGGGGGGGGGGGGGCTATGGCGCCTACGGCGCCCAACTCCCCGAGTTCCGGACTGGTAGGCCGGTTCTCCTTGAATTCTGATGACTCGAATTTTGAAGACTCGACACTCAGGGTAGCCCTTGAGTTTCAAAACGTTTCAAAAACCGTGACATAAAAAGGCTTAATATATAGGGTAGATATATATGTGTGTGTGTGTGTGTGTGTGTGTGTGTGTGTGTGTGTGTGTGTGTGTGTGTGTGTATAACACATAAAAAGTGTAACTTATTGATGAAGCAGGATTTGTTGTAATTTAAAAGTACTTGGCTGACAAGTGTTCTGGCAATTTTCGTGACCTTCTGAAATTTGAAAAGTAACATGCGATTCACAAATTCAGCACACGAATTATTAAAAAGAATGCATTTCTGTCAACCATGTTTTCTCCGTAATTGTTACACTTACTTACATATGAGGTTTCTTTTAATATTACACGCGCGCCTACTTAAAAATGGGAGTTCTCAATCTTTTATCTTCAAACCTTCGCCAATGCTTTAATAGAGTCAGTTTTGTGCACAAGTGGGATTCATATTTTCCCAGTGAGTTTTACTCCTGCTTTTATCAAAAACAAGAATTCGCTCGCCAGGATTACCAAATGAAGACGTGACTTGCCCATTCCGTACTTGAATTAAACGGAGAAATTTTAAATTAAAATTTTCGAATACGTTCTTTTGGTTAGAAGGAACAAGAGTGCAGTTTTTCTTTCACTCTATTATCATAATAGACAGCATTTAATGTTAGTGGTTTATGCCGCTTTGTAAGAAATCGCTCGGCACTTGTGCACCCGCGAGTGATTCTCAGCGCTTTGTACAACCGACACAAGCGCCCTATTTACGCGAATGAAGATAAGAAGGAACTTCGCTGCCAAATAGCTTTCCTGGATTATCCGACTCTCTGTAGATTTGCAGTCTTTCGTGGGTGAGATTATCATAAAAAAATTAATAGATGAAACTTTGCGGTATCGATAATCGCACAACGGTAGGAAATTAGCTGGGAGAAAACTCGAAATCGAGACTGGATTTGGTCCTCCCCAGTTAAGGTTTCTCGATCAAGATAAAGGAACCTATTTGCTGCGACTGTTGTGTCGGAGAAAAATTAAAGAAGTAACTAACATCGTTTCTCAACTTTTTTTTTTTCTTCTGGATCGAAAGGTTCCGGTAGTGCATTTATCTTGATTCGTCGTCGGCCCCCAGCAACAGCAGCCGAGGGATCTTAAATTGCAGAGATATAGCAGGGAAGTGTGAAATAGCTCTTAGGCCAAGGGAGAGGGGGGGGGGATACCCACTATTACATACACTCATACAAAAACGCTGTTCTCCAATGAAAGGGATTTATCCTTCGTTGAGCTGGAAATGGGTTTCTAACTGATATTTAATAAGTGCCATGTTTTTCACTTCTGATTTGTATGCAAAGCGCAAAATAATGGGAAAGCGTGCAAAGCGCTCCTCGTTCAAACGCGTTTTCTCTCTTTCCAGAAAGAAATCGCGAGTTTCGCGTGGATGTTTAAGTGATTATTTTCGCGAGATCCCTTTGTCCAAACAGGAAGGTCGCAAACATTTAAACGAATGCTTTTTAATATAAATTCTTTCTTGTCTAGTTCGATTCTTATTTGAAACGACAACTAAATCGACGGTTTAGTTTTGAATTAGTGAAATCGTTTGCTGCTGATATGATTACTAATTTTTCGTGATGTGCAGTTTATTGAAATATTTATTGAGCAAGTTGCCATTGTTATGTTATTGCTTTACAGTGAGTAGATGTCACATTTATATTCCTTTATAATCTGATTGTCGTTGTGTACACGATTTCTTCAAAATTCCAGTTGCCCCCCCCCCCTTCCTTCATATGAGCTTAAACTCGAAGACTTGAAACCAGAAAGGCTTCACTTTCTCCAGATCGAAAACCATTTATGTAGTTTATTAAGCTAACATTCTACTGCTGTAGTATAGGGAAAGGTGGAATGTATTCCCACTTACAAGTTCAACACATTTCTTTTTGTGGAAAAGCTGTTGAATGCTTCAGTGTTTTAGTTGGACATTGCAACAGTGAACAAGCCACTGGTAGATGATTTTCTATTTTTCTCTTTTTGGGAGTGTCAGTTGTTCAGTATCGCAACAACTAAGTTAAAGGCGACTGTATTATGACTGCAAACTGCGCGTGTGTTTTGAATGGTCATGCTTTAACAGAATACGAGTAACGGATAATTCTGGAAATCAAAATCCTGCCGCCTTATGAAAATTGTTTTCACTGAAAAAGTCCATATGCTCCTAATGGAATATAATCCAAGGTGTTTAAAATTGAAGATGCGATATAAGGGAGTGTTGTTCAATTAAATGTGTTAAACCACCGCAGTTTTGGTTTAAATCGGCTTATTTATAGTTTAGAAATCATGTTAAATTATTTGGCACAACATATAGAGCGTAGGTTTTGAGAGAAGCTTCTAAGAGGTTGTGTCTTGTTAATATTACGAGGGTGGTCTAAAAAGCTCCCAGCCTAACAATAAAAAAAAGAATTTATAAATTCAAAAGTATTTTTATTTTTCAACGTAATCTCCCTTAAGACTAATACATTTATTCCAGCGATGCCCCAGCGTTGGATGTTCCGACAATTCAGTGTGTTTATCCCTTAATTTTCCTATTGCCAAAACACCTTTGTGGGCAGGTGTATTGTCCTGATGAGAGATGCTTTTTTTTTCTTTTGAAAACCGGGTCTTTTCTCACGAATGTTTTCGTCTAGTCTGGTTAAAAGATCGGAATAATACATCCCGATTATTGTTTTACCCTTTTCAAGATAATTAATAAACAAAATGCCTTTAGCATCCCAAAACACCGATACCATGACCTTGCCTGCTGTTGGAACCAAATTTGTCTCTTTGGCGCTGAAAAATTGGCTTTTGTTCACTGTTTTGACCGCTGTTTGGATTCTGGCGTGTAATGGTGACTCCGCTTCTCATCCGTAGTAAAACTCGACGTTCAAAATCAGTTTTATTCTTGTTAAAACGTTCCAAGCGATTTAACGCGTACCCATCTTGCGCAAAGCTTTTTCATATTTAATTCTTCATGCAAAATATAGCCTACACGTTCTTTTGAAATGCCTATAGTCTAAGAAATTTCACACACTACTTTGACTCACCGGTCATCCAATACCATAATCGTGCACTTGATCAATGATTTCTGGTGGTGTTACATTTTTTGGACGTCCTTCACGTGAATCATCTTCAAGGCTGGCACAGCCACGTTTAAACTCGACAGCCCATTTCTTGATTGTCGAAAACGAAGGAGAAGGGTTCCCCTAAACTTTTATTAACTCCGAATGAATTTCGTTTGGCATTAAATCTTCTTTTACAAATAATTTTTTAACCGCACGATACTCAATTTTATCCATTTCAAGGGATACAGACAACACTTTTGTTCAGACAGCTATAAAACAAACTGCTTGATAGAATGACTTGCAATTTCGCATGGATGCTTACGACAGATGGACGAACTTAGAAAAATAAATTGCCTATAGTGTTGTCATCTACGGTCGAGGCCGAAAACATTTCAGACCACCCTAGTAAATGACGCGTGGTGGAAGAATAAAATGAGGATCAAATTCAGATGCATCTCATTTGTTTTTCCGATTCCTATATCATATCTCGAGTTTTGGAGACTTTCATAAATATTACCGCAGATCATTTTGTTTTTTCCTACATAAATGATGTGAGAAATTTCGTATAATCTTCAGTAGTTTATTATAAAATCTGTTAAAGCTGTTTCTAATAAATTTCTGGCCGCAGTTTCCAGGTTGTGTGACGATCATCGATATCGTGTCCACAGTTTCAACTGCATCAAAATAAATAAAATCCTGTTATGATTACAGAAAATCGCACAAATATGGTTTACTGGAACTGCGTAAACATATTCTTGTTCTCGCGTAATCTTATCTTTTTGTTTTCAACACGATGTTAGTATGATGAACTGAGTTTTTTTGCTATTTCCATGGCGTATAAGCACTTCTGTACTTGGGAAGGAGTAATTCTCCAAACGCGCCTCTAACACTCACTGATATTTGCCTACAGACGATGACAAATGACGTTTATTTTTCTACTCTTATTTTCTACTTAATTAAATAACAAGACTTTACAGAGCTTCCTGCAGAATATGATGGTGGTTCAGCTTATTACCAGCTTCGAGCGAATGGAGAAAAACAGTCACCTTCTCACATTTCAAATGAAACTGGGAGGAATGTTGTTCAGGAACCGGAATGAAATTATGATGGTTCGAAGTTATGTCCTAGATTAAAACTCAGTTCTAAGCTTCCAGTTGAAACTTTTCAGATGTAGCACTCATTTTCTGTTAGTATTTTGATTATCAGTAACTGTCAAGTACACCGCTTAATACAATGAAGTTGGTTAAAGGCTCTGATTAGTTCTCGGACGTACAAATCGGTATGATTTTAGTACGTTTGTTTATTGGTCAAGAAACACTTAAGTTAGGCGGATCTTATGTCGGACCGTTTCAGTGCAGATTCCTGAGCTTGATGACATTTTGATCTTTGATCACCTTTTCCTGCAACCATTATGTTAAGCTCTATTTACTGAACAGCCTTATATTCAACAGAGTCGAACCTGACACGTCAGCATGAGAGTATGTTGCTTTGTAGAATGTGGTGATATTTCTGCTGGGCAGACCTGCTAACAGAATTCGACATCATTTGATGGAAACAAAGTTGGCAAATGTCTCCCGTTAAGTAGCGTTATTATTTAAACGCGAAACTTGTTTGCGAAGGAAAATGTGTTTGTTCAGATTATCTTCGAATTAAAACGCTCCCTCTGTTAAAGGAAAATTGCCCCATTACGATATTCATTAGTAGCACCTGCTTGCTTGCTCGAACAACTTTGCTGTTTTTGTCGAGTGTGTTCCGCACTCCAAAAACGATTTCTTCTGATTCAACCACGTCTTTCGTTCTTTCCGCTCTTTCTGTCTGTCTTCCTTTTCCAAGCAATATCGAATAGTTGGATTTCTCGTAATCTGCCAAATCTATTAGCTGGGGAATTTAAAGAACGCAATTTAAAGGACCGGAACGTTTGAGATGCGTTGCACACATCCCAAGGTTCTGGTCTGTTCTGCTGGCAACAATCGTTCATAATCGTGTCTAATCTGTTTTATGAAAGTTAGCCTAATTTACATTATTTACGCATTTTCCGTAAAAGAAGCAGGAGATCGTTTTGTCCGGCGTGCGGTATGTTGCACTCATAGCATACGTACACATGTCGATTGGACGAAATTTTTCAAATATGATGAATTCATGGTATTCCGACGAGTGATTAATTATCCTGGCGAAAATATATATATAAAGCTACAAGAAATGGAATTTGCTAATAAATTTTGTGTTTAATTTTGCGTGACGTGTGTTGTGAAACTTTAGATCGGAAATAAATTGCAAAAGAATTGCTGCTGTGGAAAACTTTGGAAGAAGCGTTTTTTTTTTTTTAAGTAAAAGTCGGTTAAATTTGGATCTATACATGTTTCTGGAACCACATCGTGGAAAAAAAGAACGGATGCAATTAATTTGCAATGAAATTCATGAATATTCCCAATTGGATATCGTTCTGTTGCTGCCATGTAAGACATCACGAAACCACCGATTACGGAGAAAGCAAAACTTGTCTGTTGGGTCCATCACGGGTTGTCGGATCGTTGCTCTGTCGTCGGTGGTTTCGTGATGTCTTACATCACGAAATGAGTATGGTTCAAATGAAATGATAAAATATTGATGTTCCGTTCAATTGATCACTTCGGAAAATAATCCACAATAATCCGTAGTAGCCAAATACGTCAAAAAAGAGTTAACACGCACTAGTCACCTGATGACCTAATGAATTGCCCCTCGTTTTGGTATGATCTAATAATATACATGCCGCCATTTCATTTATAGTGAAATACAAAATTAACTAAGCATGCATATGTATGAATTTTTATGGAGACATCAATAAACGCGTAGCTGTCATGTATGATCTATATATACATAGTGAATATGTGTTTGTTTTACGTAGGGACTAAAATTCAATGTATCCATTGGAAGAAATTAAAATATATCCAAAATTAAGTAAGATGCAGACACCTGTTAACTGCTACTCGAAGAGTAGCAGTTAACATTTTAAGCACAAAATATCGATATTTGGTGAATGTTGTCATTATGATAAGTTGAAGGGGAAATGCTCTTGGTTATTGTGGAAGGAAATATCATTAATTCAAATCATTACTGAAAGATTCCATTTTCTGGTTTGATGATGTAAATCTGCTATAAATGTTTTGCGCAAATTATGGCCTCGATCATTAGGGGTTAATTTTTAAGCCCTTTTCATGAGAATCTCTCCACGTGGCTCAAATTCACCCTTTCCGCAAGGTATTCAATGGCACTGCCTACAAATGTGATTGTTTTTCTGATGATAAAATTTCAGGTATTTAACTCATTTTCAATGTGTGTGTGGGGAGGAAGAGTGTAACTATATGAGGACATGTTAAAATATTCGATAGTGTCATGGATTATTATGTTATTAATATAACACAATTCAAGAGGGCATGGATAATTCTGTAATTAGCTAATGCAAGAGAGAATTTTTATTCCCTCAGAGAAGCTGCGCTAGTAGTATGGGTGGCACTTCTGACCAGATCAAGATAAGGAAAGTGGGCATGGCTTCCTGACGTCATTGTGAGTGACGTCATGAGTTTGGAATTTCCATGTGGGCAGCTGTGTGAATGGCTTCAGTTCTTGTGTTTTGGTTCGCGTATGGGATTATGGGGGATTTTTTTGGTTCGCCTATGGAATTATGGGTGATGATAGAGATAAGGATTCGTGTTGTGATTGGTGGGACACTTTAAATCAAATGCTTCCGGTGTGCGTGGCTTCCTGAGTCAGGAATTTCCCTGGGAGCATATTTGGTCACTGGCTTCAGTTCTTGTGTTTTGGTTCGCGTATGGAATTATGGGTGATGGTAGAGATAAGGATTCGTGTTGTGGGTGTGTGTTGTTTTCAGATGTAGATAAGTGACGTCATTTGTTATTTGTAAATAAATGTCGTCATTTGTTATTTGTAAATAAGTGACGTTGTTGTTTTGAATGGAAAGGATGATATTAGTGGTTAAGAAATCGTGTCGTGATTGGTGCTCACTTCTGACAAGATCAAGATCAAGATAAGATAAGGAATCTTGTCGTGGGTGTGTGTTGTTTTCACATGTAGATAAGTGACGTCATTTGTTAGTTATAAATAAGTGACGTTATTGTTTTGAATGGAAAGGGAAATATATTAGTGTATAAGTAATCGTGTTGTCATTGGTGGACACTTCTGACAAGATCAAGATCAAGATAAGATAAGGATCGTGACGTTATGTCTTTGTGTGGTATTTTGGTTTGGCTATGGAATTGTGGGCTATGTTTTGAGATAAGATATCTTTGAATTTTCCCAGGGTGGCACACATCCGTCATTGTCGTCTATGGGAATTCTTAGAGTATGTCGTGATGGCGGGTGTGATTAGATTTTTCTGAATAATTAATTATATACTAGTGTCACTCAAACATACGGGGTTTTTTTATTATTATTTTATTTTATATAGATATTTGTACTAATTTTCCAATACATTTGGGGTATTTGATTCCTGTTAAAGGGTGGGAATTCTTAGAGTAAGTCGTGATGGCGGCAGTCTTTCGAGCTTTTCTGAATAATTAATTATATACTGATGTCACTCAAACACACATACTTTTTTTTTCCATACCTCATCTGTATTTTCTTCTATATTCATATTCTAATCAAGTTCATATTTTATTCATAATTCATCCGGATATTTTGATTTGTCTAAAAGTAAGATCTTAAAATTCAATAAATAAATAAATAAACAAATCGTGTGTGTATTCACGGTTATTGCAAAAGTGTTCTTTTAAGTTTACATATTTATTTCACAGATATTATTTACAATGCAATATGCAGAAATAGGAATTTACATATATCACCAATGCAAATGGTATTTTTCTTGGTGTAACATTTCTTTCAAAAAAAAAAAAAACTTACATTTCTTTCCAGAATGGGAACATCGTGGTACTATCTAGGTTTACCGAATATTCCAAATTGTTGATTAACATATATTCACAGAACACAAACACAAATCTGAAAAGACATCTTCATTATAGGTTACTGTGGCTAACATATATTCACAACACAAAACACACAAAACATAGTAGTTGAAAGATATTTCTGTAAATAACCAGAAAAGCTAGTGGACTACTTAATTTACTTTAGTATCCGATTGGTTCTCTGTATTAATTCTTTCCCACGGGTGCCCACCTTGGTGGAAAGTCTATGCGCCGTTTTGTTTAGGGTAAGTGTTATTTCCGGTTTCGAATTCCGATTGCTGTTAGAGTATGGAATTCAGACAAGTGAAATTTTTATTTATTTTTTTTTTTTTCAAATTGATTGGTTATTTTCTGTATTTTACTGTTACAGGTCATATTCTAACAGAATAACTGAGCAGAATTAATAAATATATAAAGTATATGAGACTTAGTTGAATATTTAATTTAGATTACTATCCGATTGGTTCGTTCTCTGTTTAATTCCTTCCCACAGTTGCTCATGCTATGTTTCCTAAGCTTGGTGGGAAAGTCTATGCGCCTTTTTGTTTAGGGTAAGTGTAATTTCCTGTTTCGAATTCCGAGTGCTGTTAAGGTATGGAATTCTGACAAGTGAAATTATTTTTATTTTTTTTTTTCAAATTGAATGGCTATTTTCTGTATTTTACTTTTAAAAATCAGTTTAATTACATATTCTAACAGAATAACTGAGCAAAATTAACGAATAAATAAAATGTGAATTTATTTTCCAACACTGTAGATTTCTCAATAAGTTGTATCTTAAAGATATCTCTTATCCGGTCGCCAACTTGTTGTACCTAGGTGAAAAATAGTGTGTGTGTGTGTGTGTGTGTGTGTGTGTGTGTGTGTGTGTGTGTGTGTGTGTGTGTGTGTGTGTGTGTGTGTGTGTGTGTGTGTGTAGTAACGTGTTGGTTTTAAATATCTAATGGCTCTGTAAAATAACCAAATTCTAGCAGTATTGTAATTTCAGGTGAAATCTTCTGCACTAAAATTCTGGTTATTAAAATAATACTCGATTTTTTTTTTGCTTCCAAGAGTTGACAGTTTCTTGATATATTTGAGGGCTTGCATGAACAAATAAGACTTTTAACTCACTGAGTCAAAAAAAAAATAAATAAATAAATAAAATAAAATAACAAAAATCTAGTTAGTTTGTGGCATTAAATTTTACAAGGAGAAAAAAAAAATGTTGTGGTCTTACTTAAATTTGTATTTTGACTGTTGTCCTCTCAGCCCGACTCTTTTCTTTTTTTTTCATTGGGATATTTATATATTTTAACACAATTATTATATTAGATATTCTTTCCAACACAAATAAATAATTATGTATTCTTATTTCAAATGAATATTAGCTCAGAAAGAAAGAAAGAAAATTGTAAAGAGAAAAAAAAAATGTTTACCTTCAAATAACTATTTTGGAATCACAGCAAACAAGAAATTCATCACCTTTTCAAAGTTTTTAAATTCCTACCCATATTGTTTTCATCATTTGGTATCATTTAAATGAAGAACGGTTCTGGCTATAAAGTTTGTTAATGTTATTGATTATTCTCTTCCAATGGCTGTAATTTTTTTTTTTTTTTAATACATTCATGCTGATTCCTTGTTATCTGCACGCTACGATACCTTTTTATTTTCTACAACAAACGTTTTTTGAGTTTAAGTAATGATTGGCTAAAATATCAGCTGTTTGTCTCTGTAAAATAATCAAATTCTAACAGTCGTATTGTTATAATTTGGTACGACTGTTTTTTCTAGTCTGGTGAAGGTATCTACTTCAGATGTAGTAACAAATTGTCACTTATCACTTCATTTTTACTTTATTCACAAAACTACAAATCCGTTATTTGGTATGGTCTCTGTTTTTAATTCCCCCATTACTAGAATGTACGGGTGGTAAAGTTTTGAAATAAGTTTCGACTCGCAAGAAAAATAAAATGTTTACATTCAAATAACTATTTATGATCACAGCAAGCAAGAAATTCATCAGCTTTTCAAAGTTTGGAAATTCATACCCATTTTGTTTTCATCATTTGGTATCATTTAAATGAAGAACGGGTATGGGTATTAAGTTTGTTAATGATTTTGATTTTTCTCTTCCAAAGGCGATTATTATTTGATATATACATGTTGATTCGTTTGTTATCTGCATGCTACGATATCATTTTATTTTCTACAATAAACTTTTTTAGAGTTTAAGTAACGTGATAGACTAAAATATCAGTTGTCTCTCTGTAAATAACCAAATTCTAACAGTCGTATTGTTTGAATTTGGTACGATTGTTTTTCTAGTCCGGTGAAGGTATCTACAGATGTAGTAACAAAATTGTCACTTTTCAGTTCATTTATACTTTATTCACCAAATTACAAATATGTGTTGTCAAGTTTTGAAAAACAAAAAAAGAAAAAAAAAGTTTCGACTGGCAGTGATATGTTTTTAAACTTTTATCATGTACAAATATCTTAAAAGAAAAGAAAAATGTACCTTAGTTCTTTTTTACATCAAGCTTTTTTAAGAGTTTGGTAACGTGATGAGTTAAAATATCTGCACTCTGTAAAATAACCAAATTTTTATCTTACTTTGTGTTGGGACAGGTAAAATTTGTATTTGTGTTATCTGGAGAGTATAAACCTTTTTTCTATACTAAACTTTAAGAGTTTAAGTTATGTTTTGGGTAAAATTATCTGCTTTCTCTCTGTAAAATCACCAAATTCTAACAAGTAGGATTTTCGAGTTTGCGAACGAAATGTTTACAGATAACTCAAAAAAAAAAAAAAAAAAAAAAATGTCAATAGGTAGCATTAGACAAATTTCTAAATACTTAATTACAGGATATCAGGTTTCCCATGGTCCTTGCATTAATTTCACATTAGTGATTTTTTTTACAATAATTAAACAGAATTGCATTACGGTATAAAGTTATGGAATTAATTATCAAATTCTAAACTGAATAACAGAGTAAACATTTCACTGTGGAAAACACAATAGCAACCCACATCTTTGTTCATTTAAGTTTTACAAATGCTTATTTTATTTTGCTGAAATATTACTTACAACGAAAAAAAAAATCGAAACTTGTAATTACCTAAAAATATTTCACAATATTTAGTTTACACTATTTTCCTGAAGAAAGAAAATTTCAAAGACTTTTGTGGTTCACTCATTATTTTACTTTACTGGACCTAAGCACCACAACACAACACAATACGATAGCTGCACTGAATGAATGATTTGCAGTAACTGAAAAGACACTCGACTCGATTGTTTTTCTTTATAGTACTGTTTACCTGACTCTTTAACCTGACCGTTCCTTCCAAATGAAACTTTCGCGCAGGTGACTCACAGACATGTTTTCGCATGCTGGTGGATTGATGTTGATGTGCGTTTATCTTACTTTGTGACATTATGGTACAAACTTTATCTCTGTGGCTCGAATTCATCCAAAGGAAGATGAGCGAGCTACCCATTTGTAGATATCTTTTAGTGATGTCACCTCAAACTGATAACCAATGAGATGAACGATCTCGCCATTGCGGATGTCCGAAATTGTTTGGATGGAAAAAAAAAATAGCATTATGTGTTGGGTGTGAAAGTGTAGTCAAGAGGTTGACAGTGGTCTTCCCTGCAAGGCTACCCCACCCTCCCTATCCTCCAGAAGATGTCTGCTCATCTAAGGGAGATGAGCTATTTTATCGTTGTCGGATTTCTTTTAGTCATATCACTTCCAACTGATGCTAAATGCTCCCCCATCCCATACTCTAACCCATCATCCCTCTCTCCTCCAGCAGATGTCTGCTCAGGCTAGCGTAGATTAGCGAGCTTATCATTCGCGGATATCTTTTAGTGATGTTACCTCCAACTGATACTGATAACTTTGGAGGAAAAAAATAATAGCATCAGGTTGTGGAAGTGAAAGGGTAGTCAAGAGGGTGACAGAGGTCTTCCCTGCAATACTCCACTCACCTCCCTCTCCTCCAGCAGATGTCTGCTCAGCCTCGTGGAGATGAGCGAGCTCATCATTTTCGGATATCTTTTAGTGATGTCACCTCCAATTGATACTGATAACTTTTTGGGAAAAAAAAATTTAAAAAACTGGTTTTTTATGATAACTTTTTAGGAAAAAAATGCATTTTTTATGAAAACTTTTTTGGAAAAAAAATAAAAACACGCGTTTTTTTATTTTTTTTCCAAAATATATATTCCAATGTATATATCAAATAATAATCGCCTTTGGAAGAGAAAAATCAAAATCATTAACAAACTTAATACCCATACCCGTTCTTCATTTAAATGATACCAATGATGAAAACAAAATGGGTATGAATTTCCAAACTTTGAAAAGCTGATGAATTTCTTGCTTGCTGTGATCATAAATAATTATTTGAATGTAAACATTTTATTTTTCTTGCGAGTCGAAACTTATTTCAAAACTTTACCACCCGTACATTCTAGTAATGGGGGAATTAAAAACAGAGACCATACCAAATAACGGATTTGTAGTTTTGTGAATAAAGTAAAAATGAAGTGATAAGTGACAATTTGTTACTACATCTGAAGTAGATACCTTCACCAGACTAGAAAAAACAGTCGTACCAAATTATAACAATACGACTGTTAGAATTTGATTATTTTACAGAGACAAACAGCTGATATTTTAGCCAATCATTACTTAAACTCAAAAAACGTTTGTTGTAGAAAATAAAAAGGTATCGTAGCGTGCAGATAACAAGGAATCAGCATGAATGTATTAAAAAAAAAAAAAAATTACAGCCATTGGAAGAGAATAATCAATAACATTAACAAACTTTATAGCCAGAACCGTTCTTCATTTAAATGATACCAAATGATGAAAACAATATGGGTAGGAATTTAAAAACTTTGAAAAGGTGATGAATTTCTTGTTTGCTGTGATTCCAAAATAGTTATTTGAAGGTAAACATTTTTTTTTTCTCTTTACAATTTTCTTTCTTTCTTTCTGAGCTAATATTCATTTGAAATAAGAATACATAATTATTTATTTGTGTTGGAAAGAATATCTAATATAATAATTGTGTTAAAATATATAAATATCCCAATGAAAAAAAAAGAAAAGAGTCGGGCTGAGAGGACAACAGTCAAAATACAAATTTAAGTAAGACCACAACATTTTTTTTTTCTCCTTGTAAAATTTAATGCCACAAACTAACTAGATTTTTGTTATTTTATTTTATTTATTTATTTTTTTTTTTTTTGACTCAGTGAGTTAAAAGTCTTATTTGTTCATGCAAGTCCTCAAATATATCAAGAAACTGTCAACTCTTGGAAGCAAAAAAAAAACAAAAAAAAAATCGAGTATTATTTTAATAACCAGAATTTTAGTGCAGAAGATTTCACCTGAAATTACAATACTGCTAGAATTTGGTTATTTTACAGAGCCATTAGATATTTAAAACCAACACGTTACTACACACACACACGCACTATTTTTCACCTAGGTACAAGTTGGCGACCGGATAAGAGATATCTTTAAGATACAACTTAGTGAGAAATCTACAGTGTTGGAAAATAAATTCACATTTTATTTATTCGTTAATTTTGCTCAGTTATTCTGTTAGAATATGTAATTAAACTGATTTTTAAAAGTAAAATACAGAAAATAGCCATTCAATTTAAAAAAAATAAATAAATAATTTCACTTGTCAGAATTCCATACCTTAACAGCACTCGGAATTCGAAACAGGAAATTACACTTACCCTAAACAAAAAGGCGCATAGACTTTCCCACCAAGCTTAGGAAACATAGCATGAGCAACTGTGGGGAGGAATTAAACAGAGAACGAACCAATCGGATAGTAATCTAAATTAAATATTCAACTAAGTCTCATATACTTTATATATTTATTAATTCTGCTCAGTTATTCTGTTAGAATATGACCTGTAACAGTAAAATACAGAAAATAACCAATCAATTTGAAAAAAAAAAATAAATAAATAAAAATTTCACTTGTCTGAATTCCATACTCTAACAGCAATCGGAATTCGAAACCGGAAATAACACTTACCCTAAACAAAACGGCGCATAGACTTTCCACCAAGGTGGGCACCCGTGGGAAAGAATTAATACAGAGAACCAATCGGATACTAAAGTAAATTAAGTAGTCCACTAGCTTTTCTGGTTATTTACAGAAATATCTTTCAACTACTATGTTTTGTGTGTTTTGTGTTGTGAATATATGTTAGCCACAGTAACCTATAATGAAGATGTCTTTTCAGATTTGTGTTTGTGTTCTGTGAATATATGTTAATCAACAATTTGGAATATTCGGTAAACCTAGATAGTACCACGATGTTCCCATTCTGGAAAGAAATGTAAGTTTTTTTTTTTTTTTTTGAAAGAAATGTTACGCCAAGAAAAATACCATTTGCATTGGTGATATATGTAAATTCCTATTTCTGCATATTGCATTGTAAATAATATCTGTGAAATAAATATGTAAACTTAAAAGAACACTTTTGCAATAACCGTGAATACACACACGATTTGTTTATTTATTTATTTATTGAATTTTAAGATCTTACTTTTAGACAAATCAAAATATCCAGATGAATTATGAATAAAATATGAACTTGATTAGAATATGAACATAGAAGAAAATACAGATGAGGTATGGAAAAAAAAAAGTATGTGTGTTTGAGTGACATCAGTATATAATTAATTATTCAGAAAAGCTCGAAAGACTGCCGCCATCACGACTTACTCTAAGAATTCCCACCCTTTAACAGGAAACAAATACCCCAAATGTATTGGAAAATTAGTACAAATATCTATATAAAATAAAATAATAATAAAAAAAACCCGTATGTTTGAGTGACACTAGTATATAATTAATTATTCAGAAAAATCTAATCACACACGCCATCACGACATACTCTAAGAATTCCCATTGATGACAATGACGGATGTGTGCCACCCTGGGAAAATTCAAAGATATCTTATCTCAAAACATAGCCCACAATTCCATAGCCAAACCAAAATATCACACAAAGACATAACGTCACGATCCTTATCTTATCTTGATCTTGATCTTGTCAGAAGTGTCCACCAATGACAACACGATTACTTATACACTAATATATTTCCCTTTCCATTCAAAACAATAACGTCACTTATTTATAACTAACAAATGACGTCACCTATCTACATCTGAAAACAACACACACCCACGACACGATTCCTTATCTTATCTTGATCTTGATCTTGTCAGAAGTGAGCACCAATCACGACACGATTTCTTATCCACTAATATCATCCTTTCCATTCAAAACAACAACGTCACTTATTTACAAATAACAAATGACGACATTTATTTACAAATAACAAATGACGTCACTTATCTACATCTGAAAACAACACACACCCACAACACGAATCCTTATCTCTACCATCACCCATAATTCCATACGCGAACCAAAACACAAGAACTGAAGCCAGTGACCACATATGCTCCGAGGGAAATTCCTGACTCAGGAAGCCACGCACACCGGAAGCATTTGGTTTAAAGTGTCCCACCAATCACAACACGAATCCTTATCTCTATCATCACCCATAATTCCATAGGCGAACCAAAAAAATCCCCCATAATCCCATACGCGAACCAAAACACAAGAACTAAAGCCATTCACACAGTTGCCCACATGGAAATTCCAAACTCATGACGTCACTCTCAATGACGTCAGGAAGCCACGCCCACTTTTCTTATCTTATCTTATCTTGATCTTGATCTGGTCAGAAGTGCCACCCATACTACTTGCGCTCTGTAGCTCCGTGTGTATGATGTGGAGATGTATTTCTGAACACATTTTCACATTATTTACAAGTAATGTTCATTAGTGTTATAAATAAACAGCAATTCAAACACTATAATTGAATTGCGCAATGAAAAAGGATAATCCTAAACCACTAATTTCAAAATTGTCATTTTGAACGTGTTCACTTTACTTATTTCGGAATTTTAGTTTCGAACGCGGGAAGCTTTCTGATTTTTATTTGGGAAGTTTCCTTTTGTGGAATGCCAAGATGTGAAGCGTGTGGATTGGAAAAAAAAAAACTAGCTTAGTAGAGTGTCATTTATAGAAGAGTTCCCCCCCCCTATAACCTATCAATTTTCGAGTATTTCTTTACGATACTGGGTGTGTTTACGGACTCCCACTTTGCAAATATAAACATGCGTCGAATATCTTGTAACGAATATAATCAGTTCTTTGAATCTAAAAAATTCTCTCAATATCCTTGAAATAGCTCATCACGGAATTTAAAAGAAACGTTTTTATACAAGTAAGAAAAATCTTTCTAGTCGAGCCCTTTCTAAAGGTTTTTTAAACATGACAAGTCTTCGAATAAGACGATAACGTTTGCGGAAAACGGCAACGCGAATTACGTACACTTGAATATTAGGAGATTTTACATACTTTTCCAATATTTGGCGAGAAGATATCACGAGAGTCTACACTAATATATGCCAATGAACTTACCTCGATTTCGTATTGCATTTTTCGACCCTATTTTCCCACTAGCATCAGATTTGGAGTTGCCCGTTCGCTGTCTCGTTAAAGCAAAGCTAACTGCTGATTCATTCTCATCTCAGCCCTTTATTAAAATAATGGGAAAATCCATCGAAGGTCAATTTCTATAGTACTTAGAAGCCTACCATATAAACAGCGATCACAGGTACATACAACACTCTAGATACAACATTCATACTTTCTACGCCACTCACCTCTGGACACACTCCATATGCAAGCAGTTTAAATAAACTTCCTCCGTATTCTGTTTACTCTCTGAATATCATCAGAAGAAAGATCGTAGCATGTGCTTCTCCGATTGATGGCAAAACATATTCACGAAGTTCATTCCTTGCTATTTAGCAATCTTTGAGTGCCCTGAAAAATGAAGGAATATTGCTACCAGCGCCCTAATTGTTAATACCCTGCTATCCTATAACCTTGTAGAAAGAAATCAGCTAAGATGTCTCGATCTCCACATGTTAAAGGATAGGAAAGAGATGACCTCTTATCTGGTAACTCCTCATATTTTCTTATTAAAAACCGCAAGGAATAATTAGTCACTCATCCTACATCAGACACTCCGAATCGAACATTTCATCTATATGTTTTCGTCTCCTTCGTTCTCTCCCTAACAATCCTCCTTTGTTTGGATTTTTTTAATGAGTTATCATTCTCTTTCTCTTTTCTGGTCGACACATATCGGAATTGCCTACCTGAAATGATCTCTCTCTCTCTCTCTCTCTCTCTCTCTCTCAATCTCTCTCTCTCTCTCTCTCTCTCTCACACACACACACACAATCTGTATGGAAGCTAACCTGGATACAGCAAAATTGTATTGCATCACTTCTGGTGAAGCTATTTTCAATGAAAGCAGCCCCCCCCCGCTCCTCCACAAACGAATGCATTCATCCGTGTTTCATAAATGAAACTCAGATGCAGTAAACAATAAGAATAGCACGATAGCAGTGTTTTTCAGATTATTGCTGTAGTAAAGAGACCACGCGCGAGATCCTCATGAAAATCTTACATCAAAAGCAAAACAGTCTTCTCAGAATTATTACCCTATTCATTCCCTGGAGACTTCCGTACGTTTTGGGTTTTAAAGGCAAGTTATTCCAAGAATTGTGGAAGAGCACGAGGACAATCCTTTGGCCTGGCTCGTGTTAGTGCAGCAACGTTTTCCAAATTATGAGTAGGCGACCGAATGTCTAGAAAACCTTCAGTTACGAGACTCGAGCGTAGTGCGCTGCTAATGATACACGTGCATTTGCCATTTAAGAGGAGTACTGTTATGTAAAAGCCTTGCATTTATAAAGAAGTGCATCCAGCTAACGTTCATTCATGTATTTAATATGAATAATTCCGATTTCATGACACATTAATCAATTCAATTTCATAAAGATGTATAAATAAAATGCACTGGACGATTAGAGTGCCTTTATGAAACTTTGATACTGACTTGCATTAATTTATTATATCTAAATGCATAAAACTAAATACTATAGGTGATGTGGGAAGTTATTTAACGAAAAGAATGGAGCGGACGAAGAAAATGTTGCTAAGATTTGCGATGCAATGAAAGTTACGTGAAGGTACGTGGAGTTTAGAAAGCAACTCTCCAGAAATGTTTCATTCGATTCTCCACATTGAACTCAAACGTGTTTTTCCTGGAACGAATAGAGTGGCACTCGCGTTTTCTGAGTGGCACACTTATAATCGACGAGTGAGGTGCAAATATAAATGAAAAACATATAGTTTTTCATTTATATTTCTTTACATTTCTAAAGAAATCCTTTACATTCACTTGAACTCTTTTGCTTTCCGTATAAAATATTTTTAACTAACCTAGAATTTAGTGAGTACGGACTTATTTGAAACGCGTGCCAATTTACAGGTGCGGAAATTCCATTCTTACATCTTGTCGAGGTACAGGAATGCGCAAAGAACATTCCGATAACGAACGATATAAGAAAACTGATCCCATATTACTGACTCAAGAACTGGTTCCCGTATGGTGAGTAGATAACAGCATTTTGATTAGTCAAAGTGTAGTTTTTTTATTTGTGTATACACTACTCGTATTTATTTATTATTATTTCTTTGATAATCCCGTCTCAGGAACGTTATAGCGTGTTGGCATTTTGTGGGTAGATGAACGAAAGCTTAGATACTCCAGCAGTCCTGCTATAGAAATCAAAAATGCTGATTTTTTTAAAGCACCTATCTAGAAAGTTGGAATACGGTGTCACATCGGGAGATGAAAATCATTCACGTAAGTATGGCGATTCAGTGCCGTCTCGATAATTATTTGAAGTTGCAACTAATGACAATCAATCCAGACAACACTGTGCATTCTTTTTTTTATTTGGAAACGAACCCTGGGAACACAAAACGCATAATCTATTATTATTATAACAAACTATTCTTGTAACACAAATTAAACTGTCTTGTCACTTTGTTTCCAGTAAAAAGAAGAAAAAAAAAGAAAAGCTGAATACGTTGAATAGTGTTAAGGGAAAATACATATGCTTATTTATTCTTTCCCCAAGGACTTCGTCAAAACCGGAACCTGTGAATTGAACAGTACTAAAAATATTGGCCTACGAAGGATTTAGCGTTTTGAAATTTTAGTATTCGTGTTTGTTTTTCGGTAAAAATAATTTATAAAATTACATTCGTCATGGCTTAGTTGAAAGACTTCCATTTGGGTGACGATGAATCAAGCAATTCATACAACGTTTTTAAAACGCATTTCCCCTGCGATATTTAAATTATATACTTACTTGTTTTAGCATATTTCTTCTTGAAAGCACACCATCTTGCAATTCGAATTCAATATCCAATAATTTGGAGTCGTTAAGAGAAGAAATTAAGCACATAGGGTTTTCCGTTTTCTTTGGCATAAAACTGCTTTGAAGTCACAGTGAATGTGGTAAAACCCCCAAAAAAACACTCGGAGTTCTTTATACCACTAAAGAAATACTCGAATCCGAAAAATTAGCCGCCATAGCCAGTTGAAAGAATAGCGGAACATTGTACCCTTCGATTGGAAAAGACCTTGGTTCAATTCTCGTCGTGACGAGGAGAATCCTAATATGGGCTTTTTCAGTTGAAGGTGAGTTAGCCCATCTCATACGGTGGTAGCAGGGTTTTTTCTCCCGCGTACAGACAAATCGGCCTTCAGAACACAAGCAATTTACAGACAAAAAATACTGTTGGTGATGATTGGCGATAGATGGCTTTGGATGTCGTAGTTGGATAATTAAGTTGTAGTGGAGAGGATGAGATGTATTTAGCGAAGTAGAGTAGTGTTCCCTCCCACGATGAGTCCTTGGACTCCCTAGAGGTGTCACGTAATAACAAAGTGTGTTTGAATGCTCAATACTGAATTCCTGATTTCAAAAGTTGCATGTTTTGCTGCACGATTATTGTTAATAAAACATTTGTAAGCTTCGTGTTGTAAATTTTGAGTTGTAAGAAACTGTATCAAGACATTTTACGTAATAAATGTAAGCGTATGCCTGATGTGTCGAAGTTTTCCCTTCCCACCCATATCTATGTTCAGTACGTCAACGTTTTTACTTTCTATATATAATAATATATGCTAATTCCACACTAATAATATTCAATTACACGGAAGGATCGGCGAGAGTTCTTCAACCATATCGCATTGTCAAGTACGATCAACAAGTCGTTCTCAGAGCATATTCGTTTAATTCGTTTATTATTCAGTTCAGTTATCAAGTTGTCATTTTTATCGTACAAAAAAAATTTCAGTTGCGTTGCATTGCGATAGAAGCCACTTTCTGTAGATGATTTCGCTAAATGTCATTTTTTCTTTCTCTCTTTAGCGACACAACTCCAACAGAAATTGTCAAGTAAGACTGAGCAAATCTCTCCATTTCTTTCCATTCTCTCAGCAAATTGTTCCTTCATGAACAGCGTACCAGTTCAGGTTTCTCTTTTGTAGATCTCTCATCTGGTCTCTTCACTTTATCCGTGGTCTTCCTGTTGGCATCTTTCCCCCAAAGTTCATCCTCATTGCATGTCCAAACCATTTCGAGTGAGAGTTCATAAGAATTTCCTCAGCACTTTCCCTTAATGTCCGCATTTCTTAATCTATCTTTCCTTTTTTTTATGCCAACACTATCCTTGAAACTTTCATTTCCATTGCTCGTATTCTATTCTTGTCTCTTTTTGTCTGTCTCGATGTCTCATAAATCAAAATGGGCAAAAAGTAACTTTTGTTAATCAAAACCTTGCGGTTAAGTGGAACCTAAGCGTCCGAAAGTAAACCACTTCCACTGTTCAGAAAAAATTCCTAAATCTTGATGGCCTTATCTTCTTTTATTTTGTTTTATTTTTATAAAACTAATTAAAATCGAACTCCTTTCACTGTAAGTAATATTTATAAAAGTTGATTGACAATTATTTTATTAGTTTTTCCTTTAATAAAAACAAATTCTTAGACTTATTTTTTCGTCCTGTAATTTATATTTTTCGTCTACGATGTGCGCTGTACAAGATGATGAATTCAAATAATTTGAGCCTTTTAAAAATCGCTAAAATTATTTGATATAGTTTAGGTTCCTGAAATAAGGAACCTAAAGTACATCAAACTTCTAGTGGAGATTGTTTCGGTAACCCCTAGTTGTAATCTATTGAATTTGTCTATTTTTCACGTTTTTTTTTTTTTTTTTTGTTCTTGCACAATAAATGCAGTTCTTCTTTGATTCTGTAGGTAGACTGATCGGAAAAAGATGCGATCAGTTGCAAATCAATTTACTCCAGTGATAAGCAAGACTGTTAAAATCCTGAAAGCAAACTATTGATCAAGAAATAAGGAAAGAAGCAACTAAATTACGAAGTAGGAAACCGAACACCATTTCTGGGCAAAATATTTTCGAAGTTCTTATACCAAAGGTAAGCTTCACTTCACGCAATTTACTTCTCACCCTCGCCTTTTTTGTGTATAAATACTGTCATTAATCAGCTCTCATCCTTCATGTACGTCCTTTATATGATCCATATTGAATCTATAGGAATGCCGACCATGATGTGTCACTACATCCAAGCCTCTGAATTCTTATTGTGGGGGGTCTCTGTGTTACAAGAACAGTTGCAGCGAAGAAGAAAATAAAACGTGGAAGTACTTCATAGAAAATCCTTCAAGAAAACTAATGACTTGCAGGGCCACGTTCGCAGACTTGTTTTTATGTTTCGAATAAATTCAGGAGAGATCGAAACCGAGCGTTTTCGCGATGTCATCGGAACCGCAGTTCTGCTGAAGAATTCTCTGAGGACAGATGATCTGCAGAAGAGTCAGCCGAACTAAAAAAAGAAACTGAAGCTGGTATAAAAAAATAGAAGTAGTTTGAAGGTCAATGAGCGAAGGAAGTACTAAAAAAAAAATAAAGGTGAGAGTGCTAAAAGCCAAGAATCATGAAGGGAAAATTCACATCAAAATACACTTCATTTACCATCAGCAACAACTACAATACTTTCTTGAACTTAACATCAGAAAAAAGTGGAATTACTGAAAGGCAGGATGGGAAGAAAAGAAAAGGAAATATCATCTAATATAAGATATCTCAAGGGTATTTCCGAAAAATGCAATTTTTATGAAATAAACAGCTTTACAGAGTTTCCTCTAAAAATCAAACTTTTTTTTCGGAATTTTTCTGCCGTTTTTACTAATTGTAGGAAACTTCAAATAATCATGCTTCAGTAACAAAAAAAAAGGAAAAAAAAAGAAAACTATAAGAGCTCTTTGGAAAGTTCTAATAGCAATAATTGTTTGCTCGCTCCTCTCCAAACGTTGTCTGTGTGACGCACGCACTTCAGACGCCTTCGAGTCTGTGCGTAGGAAATGCTGAGCCTCCTTTCGCACTCCAGCTATATCTGGGAAAATAACTGAGTTTTGTAAACAGCTCGAAAATTTTCACTACTCTGATGAGAAAACAAAAAATGCCCCCCCCCCCCTCTTTAGCAGGAACTGACAATTCTTGTACTCCGCATAACTTTGTTGTGCATCCAACAGTGAAAGGTTTGCTAAATCCAAATTTTCACCGTTCGATTGGATCAATAAATGTTATCAAGGCATTCTGAAGTGCATCCGAGTGATTTTATTAATCGTTGTTTTTCTGTAATTAGAGTCTTCCCGTCCGTAGTCAAGGAAAGTCCTTCATCGTGATGGATGAATTTAGACGAGGTCGAAATGGGGAAAAGCAGCGCTTCTCAATCTGTTTGTGTGCAACTGGAGGCTTTGTATTGGTCTCGCCTTATTTGCTTCGGCCATAATTCCAAGCGTCTAACATTAAACATTCGTGACCAACGCGAAAGGCGAATGCGCATGATCGATGGATGTGGAAAGGTTTTCACACTACTAATCACGAAATCAAGAATTTCTGTGTGGAATTTTAAGATTGTGTTAGTAACCAATGGAATAGTAGTGTTGACTTACTTATTCGTCTGACAGAGCATATTTCATTGAGTAACGTCGCTCTCAATAATAAAACTTATGTTGCTTATGCATAAATTCAGTTATACTCATTTCTCAAAAATACTTGACCAATTTGGGTGTTTTTATAGCATGCGCAACATTATGTCCTCAATAATGAATTCACTAATCGAAATAAAGAAACATAACCCGAAAATTCAGTGAAAGATTGAAATAACTGAAGGAGTGAAATCTTTTCCCAACTCGGGAACATTTTTAATAAGATTTTAATAATTAAAACCCTTTAATTTATTGCCATTAAAATAATGAAAAATTAACGGAGATATTTCAATGAACTCGGCACGCATTCTCGGTTCTTTCTTTCAGCTATCAGCGCGACCGCCTCGCCCGAGCGAAGCATTCCTTGCCTTCTATCACCCACCCACCCACCCATTCATTCAACCGGCTTTTATTATTTCATTCACAAGAAAGAATGCTTCGGATCGCTCATTGTGGGAGGAAGGAAGCCGGGTGAGGTCAAACCATAAAGGATCGCAAAGCTCACCGAATAAGGCAGTGGAAGTGTTACGTTGCCTTACTGGAATGAATAGAATTTCTTAAAGTATGAAAGACCCTTCCAAGTATCTGCATACGGAGGAACGCCAAGAGGTTTCTAGAAAGTTGGTGGGCATTCGCTTTCTTTATCAATCGAAATTTAATCATTATCCTCGCAGTGAATGCCGAAATTCGTAGCACGTGCTTCACCATTAATTCTTCGGGCAACTTTCTTGGACCCGCAGATTTTGACGATCTCAAATTACATTCTTTCAAAAATTTGTAAGTGGGTGTTTCGTTTAATGAGGCGTTCATGAGGGCAGCATACGTCATTAAAATCACGGGCGAACACACTGAAGTTTTGCTGCAAAAGAGGAAGGACGAGGTCTTCATCGTTAACGCACTGAACTCTATTCCCTCGCGTATATGGGAGGCGAGTGCAGCGGCCGAGCTGAGCGACAAGAAACCTGTTCACATTTTAAGAAGTGTAAATAGTAATTTGCAATAAAAATTCGAGCAGAATAAAAGTTTTTTTTCGTTGAGTTTGAGTCATAAATGGGAGTTTCACTGCGATCTCGCTTTTAAGAAATTTGAAAAAATGAAGAAGAATGAGATATGCTAATTTAAATAAATAAGATTGAAGCATAAACGGTACAACTGTAATAAAAGTAGAGATAGATGGTTCTTAAATTAATGTAATTGCTCTCTTCAAAGCATGAAAAATCAGAGAAGCAAAAAAGATTTTTTAAAAATCTTTTAAGACGTTTTAGAAGTAAACCTTATTGGTTTACTTCTAAGTTAACCAATAAGTGGAAGAAGAAATAACCTTATTGGTTATTTCTCAGTGGAGAAATAACCACTGGAGCAAATAAATAAAAATTAGGATCACTAAATTGGTGGTCAGACAGATGCGATATGGTTTTAATAAAAAAATACGATAAAAAGGCGATTCTAATATTCGTCTCCGGGTATTATTAAAGTACAGAACGCGTGAAAAATAAAACTCTTCCGGAAATAAGGCGGGATTGTATTTTAATTATAATACCGAATACTACGCTGCCGAAATAGATTTTCATAATGATTTGTTTATGCATTTTAAGATTTTGAATTAGAAATAGTTTGCTGTATTCCCCATTAATGGGATCGCCACCGTCAATTAAAACGCATCTTACAGTTTGCTAGATTCTTCCACTTGCAGTGTTCTATTCAATTTTATATTTTTGTATATTTTTAATTATTAAATTGGCATTTGATTTTAAGGGGAGTTGAATATTTAACCTGTGGAAGAAGATGCGATTACTGAAATGAGCAGATGTCGATAACTATTTCGGTCATCAGAAACACATTTCCACATTCACTTAATCAAAAACAACGCGCGTGTCTCTTAGATTAGAGAACGAATCAGTTCCTGTGACACAACAGAATATCAAGCTGCCTCAGACTCGCTTATTAAATATTTTATCAACTCATCATTAAAGAAAGGATATAAAGAATCCCCAAGAGAACTGTTGAAAAGGGATATTTTTTCCACAAAATACCGATGTCGGTAGACATTCCTAAGGGTTTTTAAGCTGTGCCCTTGACAAGCTTCTCATCAGCCCACATTAAGGGTATTCACGTTAACTGTACAGATTCGAATCGGTCAGCTTATTACACTTCTTAGGCACAGACTTAGCTGTTCGGTTTTAATTCCTAAGTTAAACCTCAGCAACGCATTTTTGCCGGATGAGTTGAAGTGAAAAAGTTAAATCGGAGATATTTAACTGATGCGAAAATTAGCAAGAAAAAACGTTTGTGGACTTAATTTATGTAAGACTGCACGCACTTTCATCTTACTGCATTCCTTATCTTGTATTATTTATATTTCACCACTTTAACTTGTTCTGCTTTTTATTCTTAATGATTATTTACTTTCTGTTTCTCCATCGTTTCATTACTTTAAATATTCATTGAAAATTCATTGAGAAAAATAAAGCGCAGTTGCATTTTGGCAGTATAATAAAAAAAGAAAAAAAATGCGTCTTAGACATGCCCTCCTCGGATATAAATTATGCTTCTTACCGAGAGTATGAAGTATATTTAAAAAAGTGAGCCGAATCTTTTCCTGGTTACCATCCCAAGCAGAGAATACGTTTCTTGTTCACTTGCTGCAATTAAAATAAGTAAACAAATAAAACAGATACGTGCGTTGTTTCAACAACTTCGGTGACGCTACGTTAAAGGGAAAAAAAAACCAAAAAACTTTTACCTACCAGAGGGTCGTTGTGGCATTTCTTTTCTCTCCGGAATAAGCGCGGATTTTAACAATCGCCGACCTAAATATTGCTATTCAACATGAGAAACACCAAACAGAAAGCAGATTTCTGCTTGTTTCCGTCTGTTGTGCTACCAAAAACGCATTTAATTGTCCGTATGATGAAAGCGGAGGACCGAATTCCGAAGTTTGGGATGAAAGCCTTTGCAGGGTAAAATGAATCCGCGTTTCAATCCTTTTAACACACGCACAATATTTTTAATTGCAGCTTAGGTAACTTATAGACTCTTTTATTTTGTATTTATTTGAACTTGTACACAAATAATAATTTTAGTTATTGCAATTATATTCGTATATATTTTTAATTTCAGGCATGCTATAATAAATAACGAGATGAAAAGAAAACCCTCCTTCTGATCAGCACTGCATCCTGTGAAATCAGCTGCTTCAGCTGAGTGTGATGATCATTCGCTTCTATTTCGTCCGTTCGTGCATGTTGCATCAGTGTGGAAATCATCTGCTCAAGCGACTCAAGAACTCTTATAAGCAAGTAAGTGCTTTTTCTGTTGAAGGTTGTTCAAGGTTTTTGAGTGGTTTGAAGACGTTAGTAATCTTAAACATATGGATGATAGCAGATATTTCGTTCGTGCATCACACGTCTTGCAGATTATTGCAGTCAGGTTGGGGATCGAGGTGACGACGCAGGGAAGGCTCATTTCGCTGCGTACCGACACCTTGTTCGACGGATGGATGTTATATCATTTGTGAAAGTATTTATTATTGCGCTGTCGTCTGAAAATAAAGTGTTTGTAGCAGCCGCTTGATCTGAAATATTATTATAATTAAACACAAATGTATAGCCTCTCTCAATGAGTCCTTGACTCATCTAGCGAGACTATAAATCACCACCCAAACTAACTATCATATCTTATCTTAAATGAATTAACACGAAATGCACTCACAACTCTCCTAAAGGCAAACTATTCCACTCACTCACTGCTCTCTGGGAGAAAATCCGAGCTCTTACCCCATTTCTTGACTGTGAACAAACTTAACTTCCATGGATGACCTTATTATAACGAAAAATTTCATCATTTGAAATACTATAACACCCATCAAACGTGTGTAGACCTCTATCATGTCACCCCTCTTTCTCCTGTTAACCAGAATCTGCAATGCATACTCGCGATCTGTCATCGTAATCTAAATCCCGTAATCCAGATATAATCTTTGTAACTCTTCTTTGCACCCTTTCCACAGCTTATTTATCCCCTTGAAACCTGGGAGACCAAATCTACGCACAATAATCCAGGTATGATCTTATCAAAGCCTTATAAAGATGCAAAACTACTTCCTTATCCTTACAAGCCAAGGTTTCGCTTCAACATCAGAATTATTCTCTGAGTTGTATTTTCAGCTTTTGCTATGTGACCTTTGAACTCCAAATCGCTATCCACCATTACGCCAAGATCCCTGGCCTCATCAGTTTCTTGTAGCATAACCCCACTGATATAATATGCTATTGGAAATCTTGCCACACAAAAGTTCATACCTTTACACTTACTAACATTACATCGACAGCCATTTTCGTTTGCCCAAATTTCCAGTCTATTCAAATCATTTTGTAATTGCTGAATAACAATAGCATCCCTGATTGCCCTGCCTATCTTCGCATCATCGGCAAACAATTGCAAATCTGATGTTAGATCCTTCCTGATGTCAGTAATGTATAGATTAAACAATAATGGTCTAATGACTGAACCCTTAAGTACACCACTGGTCACTTTAAATCTAGCAGATTGACACCCACTATATACCACTTTTTGATATCTGTCTGTTAACCATCCTCTGATCCAAGTCAAGAGTTTATATTCTAATCCCATATTCTCCAGTTTATGCAACAGCCTATCGTGTGGTATCCTATCAAATGCCTTAAAAAAATCAAATAATATCATATTGTATCTATTCCCTTTATTTAACTAGGCCGTAACATTGTTATAAAATATGAGCAAATTGCTAAAACCTTCCTTCAGTAAAACCATGCTACTCCTCGAAGAGGATAGCTTGTTTGTCTACTCATTTATGTATGCGAATTCTTACCAACTTCTCTAAAATGTTAACTACTGCACCAGAGATAATGATAAGTCGGTGGTTAGACACATCAGTTATTGCACCACCCTTGTGCAATGGAACTATCTTCCATTCCTGTGGTATCATTCCTGAGCTGAGACTCAAATTATACAAACATGTGAAAGGCTTAGCTATTTCGGCTGAACATTCCTTTAACAAACGGCTGATATTCCATATGTCCATATAGACAAATTCTTATGCTGGTTAGGCATAAGAATTTGTCTGACCCGTTTTAATCGGAGCATCAATGCAATTAGATACTTCCCAAGAAAGTACAGAATGATCAGTAATTAGTAGTAAAATAGTCATATTCATAACAGAGACCCCTTATGATGCTCTTCTACCTCAGTTTTCATGAACCTCTAACGCTTCATCTAATTTAGCAGTAGCATTGTGCATCATGCTGCATATACCTGATTGATATATCTTAGCAAAGTGAGCACTCATTAACTGAACAATCTCATTAGCTTCCTACACTCGAATATCATCAGCATTCGATAGTTATTCTTCAACATTCGTCCTTTATTTTACTTGCGGCATAACGATAAAATTCTTTTGGAGTGCCTTTAGCTTGCATGGCCAATTTCTTTTCATGCCCCAATTTAGCTTTCATCACAATACTCGTTACGTTTTTGGCCTGAGCTTTACATATTTCATAACTCCTCTCACTCTTATTCTCACGATATTCTTTCCACATCATCTTCTTCTTGTGGATCTCTTGCTTAATAAAGTTGGACATCCATTTCACTCCCAACCTATTTATTCTTCTAACGCTAGGGATAAATTCAGATACTGCCTCATTTAAGCACTTTTTCGAAGATTCCCATGCATTAATGACATTTTTTTCATTCAGTAACTGATATCATGGGACCAAAAATAGTATTCTCCTAAGTCGATCAAAATTTCCATCTTTGTAATTCAGCATGTAACCTGTTTTAATCAGAGCATCAACACAATTAGATACTATAGGAAAGATAGACTTCTATTTGGGTTTGTAGGTCAGATTATTTCAAATTGAGTTATACCAACTATAGCTATTGGCTTCGTCAGGGTAAAAGATATATAGATGCAAGACCACTTAAACGCTAAAACTGTAAATGAACCAAATATAATCGCCCTCCTTAGAGGAGGATTTCCGTTCCCGAATGATAAAAGAAGCCACAACATTTATTCGTTAAAAACAAAACCTAAATAGAAACCAAGGATTAATTCTTCCTGAAATCTGGAAGACCCTCATTAGATCTTTAAACGTGCCAGAATTAAATTTTGCTACAAATTATAGAACGTTCCTACATAACAACAAGTGAGATCACACGCGCTCCATGCGTGTGATGTACGCGTTCTTCAGTTTTTTGTAAAAATGCAATTATATGTTCATTTACAGTTTTATTGTACCATTTTTAGCGTTTAAGTGGTCTTACATGTATATATCTTTTACCCTGACGAAGCCAACAGATATAGTTGGCGAAACTAGTTGGTATAACTCAGTTTGAAATAAATCTGACCTACAAACCCAAACAGAAGTCTATCTTTCCTATAGTTATTGTGGTAAAAAATAACCGTTTCATCATTACAGTTAGATACTTCCCAAGAAAATACAGCATGATCACTGTCAGAAATTAGTAAAATAGCCATATTCTTAACAGAAGACCCCCCCTTCTGATGCTATGAGCAAATCCAACACTCCTTGACCTCGAGTTTCTTCTCTCACATACTGCTTAAAGAAAGTTGTCTCCCAACAAGTCAATAAATTCCTCTTCTTCATTATCATCAAATTTGTCTTCTACCCAATCGATGTTTGGAAAATTAAAGTCACCCATAATGATCATTCGTTTGGTACCCATAAGGCTAAATTGGTGATGCATTTCTTCGTCCCCTACAACTGAGTTGCCAGGTCTGTAGCAACACTCCACCATATATTTTATCCTGTTAACCTCCACTTCACACCAGATACTCAAGCTCGCCGCTACATCGGACATTGTTCCCATCATTGGTTTCTTGTGTTTCTACTTTAACTGGACTTAAGTCATCAGATATCATTAGTATCACTCCACCTTCTCTCATATCTCTTCTGTCATTCCTAAAAATAATATACCCATTACGCTCGATCCCACTTACCATATCTGATTCTGATAGCCAGTTTTCACTAATGCCGACAATCTTAGGACACATCGTATTCAGTAAAGCAACGTTTTCTTATGTTTCTGTGATGTGCATAGTTTACGAATCAGTTGCTGTCGCTTCAACTTCAATTCCTTTCTTTGACTTCAAGTTTCCTATTTCCTTGATTATCTGCTGATGTTTGTCGTGTTTACCGTTTTGTTCACCTTACATAACAAATAATGCGGCAACGAAGTATATTTTGCCGTTCTTACAGATCGCATTTTAAAGGTCTCCACTGAAGAAGTGACCATTTCTGCTGGAACTCTTCATTCGAACAATTGGATGGTCTTTGAAATGCCGCACTTGAAACCGAGACATACTATTTTGAAAGACGCAGGCTTGGTGGAGTTCTACGAAGGCACTACGAAACTTTTTCTGCTCCTTCTTCAAACATGGTTGAGTAATGTAATATAAAATGGAGATAAAATTCTTTCCACTTTTTCCTTCAGCATAAAAAGGAGCGGTAATTCATATAGGGTAAGTGCATAGGGCGTTGACACGCAAAACACATTCGTCTGTTGGGCTTTCCACGTCTTAGTTTTATTTCTTAACCGTCTAATCCATATTTTGAAACACTGATGCAAAAGGAATATGATTTCTAATTTACTGACCGGGAAGTGCATGTCCATTGGATGCATTTCATAACAGGACTCTGCGTTATATTCCCTGTGAATATACCCTGCGAGCGAGTTGGCCAGTCAGTGGTCCTACTTCTGCAATCATAAGAGAGAGAGAGAGAGAGAGCGGTACTGTATTATTCACAGTGGAGTGGCCCTCCTTACAATTTGCTGTTCATTGTGTGTGTGTTCGCTCTCAGCGCGAGTGATGGATGGTAGTGCAGAGTGAATGTCAATCTATTTCGACTAGCCCGGAGGCATATGGTGCAACGAAATGAACGAAGTAAACAGAAAGCACCCATAATTCATTCGCTGGAATGAGGATCCCACAAAGGCCTCTGGTTCGCAAATGGCTTAATGATCATCTGCATGAACAGCAGATTGCTAAATGGCAGCTGAGATATTAAGTTTCTGTGCAAAACCGAATTTTAATGATTCATTATTTAAGCAACAGCAACAACACGCGCAGCGTTATTAGTACGCGCTCTAATAACGCTCTAATTTCATTCAGCTCTTCTAACTGTATTCGAATGTTGGACTTTCATATAAATCCATTATGGTACTTGCCCCTTTTCCTACTGCGGTTTCCTTAAGTTTTATATTCCTTTACGTGGGTTATGTTTGAGTAAATTCCACAGTGATAATTTTGTTCGCGATTAGTTACTTCAAGTGTATATTCAATGTGTGTCGTCTAGATGTAGAGTCTTCTAGATTAAAAAATATTAGTAGGAAACATTTCTTCAGCCTATGCACGTGCAGTACG
This sequence comes from Typopeltis vanoorti, assembly GCF_054136105.1. Lineage (NCBI taxonomy): Eukaryota > Metazoa > Arthropoda > Arachnida > Uropygi > Thelyphonidae > Typopeltis > Typopeltis vanoorti. The sequence continues at coordinate 4,108,425 of NC_143559.1, forward strand.
TGCTGAAATCATCGCAAAATAGCAAAATCACAGTTCATTTAAACACTGTTTAAAGGAGTTGTTTCAAATGTTGCTAAACATCGGAATGGCTTGTTTTATGAATGAATGGATGTCAAAAGAGAGAGTAACATTGAGAAGTGGAACGAAATTCTAGCAAAATAAACGACGGCTACTTTTGAATCACTCTTTCGCACGAGTCGCGTTTCAAGGGGGTGGGGGCGTTTTCTTCCGGTCAGATGGTTCCTCTGTCGAGAATAACTACGCCATGATAAGATTTTTTCTCCGCACATGCGGAAATCTGACTTGTTACAATCTGATAGATAGGAGTAACAACAAAGGAGGCACGTGGACACTTTTAGCTGACGAAATTCCAGCATACGGCGCTTATATACACTCGCACTGTAGAAACAATGTGAGCTGCAGCTTTGACCAAAAACATGTCTTTATTCAGAGAAATTACTACCGTTTTATCCCATCTTTGTCTGTAGTAATTGCTCTAGTGGGTGGGAGTTTTCTCGATTCTGACTCTGCACCTTTCCGTGACCGAAAAGGGCAGTCACGGTCTTAATTCTTGGTTCTTCTTCATCCTCAGACATTTCTTGGTTCATGTTCACTCTTCATCTTATGGATATTCATTGATTCCTGTTAATGCTTCTGAAATATTTCGAAGTTATTCTGGGAATTAGCCAGTCTCGTACGGTACAGCTGAATTTTTCTTATTGCAAAATCAGCAGAAGAATACACGCAGTTAAAGGACATAACCCTTCATAGCCTCAGTGCTTCAGCCGCGATATCCAAACCAATTGGAATCAGATGATGCGCTCATCAAACCACGTGATTGGTCACTGTTTGTGAGATGGACCATTTCAATTACGGAAGACTTTAGAGCAGGCACATAAATTGGTTCAAACAAGTTGCGAGTGCTCGAGAATATCATAGATTTACCGCCATGATTCCAGTTTGGATGGCTAATAACTGATGATTAAAAATTATGAGTGATCGAAGAAATAATGATTTATAAGAATTTGCCATTCATTCAATCGTATTAATTAAAGCATCGCATTTCAAGTGAGCTCAACCAATTCTCGTTTCCTTCAATGTGTGCTAGTCATGGCTGAAGCTTTACCGAATGAATGAAAGAACATTTCTCCCTGTTAATCGCCAGTGCAACGCAAAACCGGAGGGGATGCGCAACACAGATGAAACGATTTGTTAAAATATCCTTGTTCATCAGCCGATGCATATTTGACAAAATTCTTAGTTAATTTCCTATCGCTGTCTTTAATCATTTTCAAACACCTCTTCTGTTGAGTCCTTTATTTTTTACCGTAAATGTTTTCTTCGTTTCCGAAAAGCAGTGTATTATCTCGGAAAAATTATGAACGTAATATTCTCTCTCTTCCCATTAATCAGTTAAAATAAGAAGCATACTTTTCATTACGTCTTGCCACGTGCCATCTCGGTATTCTTTATCTCATTAATCATCGTTAGAATACTATTTTTTCCGCGCTTGCTTTGTCTTTAAATTCCAAGTGGATTTTTACGCCGCCTTCTTTTCTCTTTATGATATTCTTTTCCGGCAGCAGATGTCTTTTGCGTTTACTCAGTCATACAACTATCATCGTTCGAGTCAAACTTTTGATAGTTTTGTTAACAACGTTTTCTTAAATCCGTTATTTTTATGCTCCGAAATTTAAATGAGTCGAAAGTAAGAATTGCCGTAACGTTTGCCTTCATCCAAGTGCATGGCTGCTTGTAATGCAGTGGAGATTTCTTTATAGAAAAGGCACGCAGCCACGTGATAATTTGGTCTTGGATGCTTAATGGTTAACAAAAGTGAAATATGTAAAACCACGCAAGCTCTAATTGGCTTATGTAGGATGGACTAAATCATGTATGCGCTTCTAGTTGTCTTTTAAGCACTTTCACTAACGGTTGGTAAATCCAAGAACTCGTTTTATCATTACTAAAAGATAAAATCTCTTTTGGTTTACATTAACCGTATTTTTAACTGTACATTAACTGCAATCCCACTGTAATTCTACCGTATTTTTTGAATGCCTTTAGGTAGAACGAATCATATCATGATATGATCATAATTGAAGTACCTTAAAAAACAGGATTTCTGAATTAACAATCCAAAATGCCTAATATGCCACATTAGATTAAACATCTATGGTATATTTCATGTTCAGAATCAGTGAAGAGTTAGTTAATCCAGAAACCCCGTTCTTTCAAACCACTTCTGATCCTATGAGCATGATCATGGTCTCACAAGACGTGAATTCACATAGCTTACCAAGCTGAACTTATTCGTCTAAAGAAATTCCATAAACGCTTGAAAATTCAGATTTCAATCAAACTTTGCAAGCGTTTAAGGGAATTTGCCCAGATGAATAAGTTTAGCTTAGCAAGCTATGCGTGGGGTACGTAACGTCGCCTTATTCAACACTTACTGTGACAGACAGCTTTTTCACATTTTACACACCCCAACTGTATTTCTAGCCAAGGAAGGAGAATATTTTTTTGTCAGCGCAAATTAACTAGATTAAATAGACGCATTTAATATAATTTTTGAAATATCATTAAACTGAATGATTTTAAATATATTCCTTTTTTTTTTGTTTTTTTAATGGGAATTATACTCGCCTTCGTGCCCCAAAATTATTGAAAACATTGTTGGTATTCATTTCAAATGTCTCTGGTGGACTACTTCTTGTCTGGCATTCTAATATTTATTAACACACCATTATTGTTGGATTACACTTCATTTGGGAGTGGAAAAGAAACGTGCGTTTGGTCATTTGCGTATCCTTCCTTGTCGTAATTAGAATTGCCATCTTGACTCTCAGTATAAAATAGCGAAATCAGCCCGGGTCATACAGACATGGCTTCGATGAATAAACTAAGCAGATCCTGTTGCCTAATATCGCGCCTAATTTTTATTACTTTTGTGAAAACTTAGTTATAATAAATATTTACTGCAAAAAAGCACCGCTATCTCATATCATTAGTGCCTCCATATTCTTAAGGCAACTAGAACACATTACACGATCTGAAAATGATTGTGTTTTCGTATCCCATCAGGTAACAAGCGCTGGTCGCATAACTTAAGACTTCTCAAAAGCACTTAAAACAAATAATCCCATTCTCTTAGAAACCACGGTGCATATTAATGTATCTAATTAAATTGTTTTGGTTAAACCGTATACTAATATTAAATGCATTGCGGTGTACATTAAAATATGGGCATTTTATTGCTATAACTTGACTTTCTGACTGCAAATCTGTAAACGAAATTAATTACACGCGCGTGATTATGGTTGTGAGTGAACTGTTGTTTCTGACAAATAGTTATTTTTTAACAGTCAAGTTCCTGTTTCAAGTTGGAAACTTTGAAAGTCTAGTGAAAAAATACTACCTAAAGTTGTGAATACGCAGCTGACATTAGCAAGCTCAAGTACAACTCATGGAGTTGTACCAGTTGATTTCTGGTACAACTCCTGTACTGCGCTCATTTGACATTTGCTCTTGACTACACATATCATATTTTATGATCAGATGAGGAGTAAACAATGAGGTAAGAACGAAAAGATAAGAACGATCTGCAATGATGAATATAACTGACTTTTCGCAGTAAATGAGAGAATTAATATGAAATCCTCCGAATCGTATATTTTAATCTGGCAGATTTTTGTCAGGTTTACTCATGGAAGTCATTAGCCTAAAATGGTCAGAACTAAGAGGAAACGTTATCCTATTGGATGCAAGTAAATGGCATAAAAGGGGAGGGGGATTAGGAAAGGTAGACCTGCGTAGGTTGTTTTGGCTAGCTGATTCTCGTTTTTTTTATTTATTTGGATGAGAGAGATTATGGATGAATTTATGCTTGACAGGAGTAATGAAGATTTCTGTATAAAACCGACGACTTGCATGACATACGGTGAAGTACAACGGTAAGCGATGGTTGTTGACTAGCCAAGTTAGCCTTTTTTAGGTTCAGTCCTCTCCTTGAGGGCGCTTTGATCCTCTTCCAAAGGTGAAAAAAGTATTTAAAGAAGGATGCTTATCTCAGTTTTCACCGCGATATTAGCTGGTTGGCCAAGTGGTTAACGTATCCGCCCTCCAACCAGCAATATGTTGGTTCAGAACCCCTCGTGGAAGATCGTGGTTGCCTTGAGATGGAAAATGAAATTGACTTTCCGGTGTGAGACCACCTACCTGCTTATGGGGAGCCTGAAGTGGCTTGAAAAATTTTCATGTTTGGCCTCTAGAGCAGGGTTTCTGGACCAGGTAAAAAGTAAATAACAATACAAAAAAAAAAAAAAACTATATAAAATGAATAGAGATAGGGTAAAATAATCCTTAGTTCCATCCCCAAAAATCCTTATATTCACGATACTGTTGTGGTAGGGGTTTAAAGAAAAAAACCTTTCGTGGGTGGAAGCCTCATAATAAAAATCACATCACTGAAAATAACACGGAGATTTTTTTCATTCGAGGGACGAGGCATATCTGAGCTCCCCTTACTTCTGCTTGCTCTTAGAGTATGGCATGTTTTCAGTTTTGATTATCTGAGCAGCATATGACATAAGCATGAACAGAATATACTGTGGTCATAAAACTACGGATAGCGTCTGAAATGAACTGAAGGCCAATGATGTACATTGAAGGAGGGATGGAATAAAATTCCCTGAAGCATATCATGCATTCGTAGGAAAGTCTATTAATGCAGTTCAGTATGCTGCATCGCTAAGATTAGTCAAAACCATTATTTAAATATAGATCTATGCTATGAGTATGGTTTTTGTTTGACAAATATCAATCTTAAAAAATTTACAATCATAAAATTTAGTTTCCTCTGAAGCAAAGTAAAATGTTAGCACTGTTTCCTTTTTATCATTTTTTGAAATTAAAACGGGTGTGAATTGTTGCTGTTCTCCTATACGGTTTTGTTTTACATTGGTTTGTTTTACGTTAACTCTCGCGCTATTCTAGCATTGCTAAGAGAGAAACTTGTTCTGCAAAATATTTTTAACATTGAATCTCTTTTTATATTAATCTAGAAATAGTTCATGAAATGTAATATAAAATCCCGCCGAGAATACCTTGAGCTAATATTTTAAAATTCTTGTGCAGTAAGCAATCTCAAATTTTGTTGGAATATGAGCTGTGAACATCACTGAAAACATCAAACCAATTTGAGATTCTTCTTCGTCATGATTCGAACAAGGGAATATCCATGAACAGCAAGGAAAACAAAGTATTAATTAATAATATACATGTTGCGAATTTCCTTTAATTTTTTAAAAAAGTTTTTTATGCTAAAGTGTTTTAAAGAGCATTCTGGAATAGTGCTATAACCAATGTTTATTCCACCACTTCATCTTAAATACATACCAGACTAATAATGCTCGACTCGCGATAAAAATACTTCGCCTAACACATAATTATAATATCAATGAAACAGCAAATGTGTATTTTTCGAACTGGCAGAGCCAGATTACCTCACTCTTCGGAACGGCGATGCAATCGGCTACTAATAACAAACTCGTCCCCGTTCCATTCATTCCCGCCAATGAATATTTTTGCCGAAGACTCTTCTTAAGAAACGCCGAAATATGAAAAACTGGAGGTCCATAGACCGAGAACAGGCAATATCAGATTTCTGTGTCCTTTTTGGCGATGGGAATTTTTAAATATCTTCTGTGATAGTGAGAGATCGGGTTTCATTTCTCTTTTCACTCAATCCATTTTCTACATGTTGAACTCAGTTATAATTCAAAGTTTTGGGTGAACGCAATGTTTTGATTGCTGCTTTATATAAAGGGGGGGGAGGATTTGCACTCGGAATTATTCAACTCTCAAATCACCCCAGTCATCGTTTTCAACAACTCTTGTGTAAGGATGAGGAAGTTTCTTTTCTTAGGTATTTCGTTGCTTGTGGGCATCGTGCATTTTAGATGCTTCTATTAGCAGGAGTAAGCACCGTTTATTTTTGCTGTAATTCGAGCGCGGTGTTTACCAACACTGTACTGTGTGCAGTTAGCGGAACAACCAAGGCTATCGTTTCACATCCACCTTCTCATACAGTGCTCCGTTGAAATGTTCGATAAAAATATCAAACATTTCTTTTTCGCCACTGGACTATAAATTCCTGTGGCATTTGTAGGAAGTCTGGAGTAACTTTTATCACCTGGCATGAGAAGTGTTGAATTCTGAAGGCATTTTCCAGTTGCCATTTCAAGTTTCTAATAAACAAGGAATGGACATTACCAGGAATGCAGTTCTAGAATGAATTCACATGCTCTCACCTGGCGGATCTTAAAATCAACATTCTGTTTTTTCAATGTAACTAATAGCAGCTTACATTTAAAACTCCTCGAATTGAAGATGCCCCTGAAATAGATGAGAAATAAGAATATCCCCTAGTTTTTTTCCCTTGTCCACTGGCATGTCAGTTCGAAATAATCAAAATAATCAGTTCGAAAGCAGTCCGTTCAAAGTAATCAAACGGCAAACCTGTAATCAGAACCGCTAGGTGAGAGTTAGGAAAAGGTCCTTCCAGAGCAGTGAATTGAGATCAAAGGCAAACGATCACTTATCCTTTCATGTGCGAGTTTGTGTTGGCCCGCCACATGTTTCACGGATCATTTTACAAACAACTACAGTACTACTCATCAGCAATGAGAGATTTACCTGCTTCAGCATTGCTGGTCTTTCTATCTGGAAGTAGTCTTCCTCTTCTCTTTGGTCTACATTTATCCACTTTTTTGGAAGCCAATATCTTACACATATATTCTCTATTTCCTTTCTCTTGATCTTCTCTCTATTTTCCTTGATCTTTTCATTTAAGTTGTACACGCGTAATCTCTCTCCTAATGTCTTTTTTCTCTTCCATGTATATCTTCCTTTATTTTATCAATGTCTTCATTTTTCATATGGTCGAATTCTGTACATGTTTCAATTGCTCTTAAAAATCTCATTTCTGCTGGTGTATCGTACTTTGATACAGGCAGCAGAAGTTAATTGTTTGAACAATAGAGTGAGAATAGCCATTACTTTATAAAATTTAACCTCGGTTTTTATTAATGTTATTATTTTTCAGTGTTCTTTCGTTGTTCCGCAGATTTTTTGAAAGTTTTTTTTTTAATCTATCGTTGCCTTTTTAGATATGATGTTATGCAACTTAAAGTAAACTGTGTCGCCTGTTCTATTATTTTTCTTCTGTGAGCATTTTTGATCTAAGATGATCTTTGCCTTTAAATGCTAAGATTTTTCATTTCTTTATTGAAATATATTAAATGGTACTGTTGGATTATTGTATTTATTTCGTAAACTGATTTTTGTAGGTACGCTTCCTTATCTTGTAATGTAATCTGATCATCTGCATACAGCATTTTATTGGCTACAGTTCTGATTAAGTGGATGCCTCTGTTTTTTGTTATTTTCCATTTTATAATATATATATATATATATATATATATATATATATATATATATATACACACATGCGTGTGGAATAAAGTTAGAGACAAACACCTTGTCTTACATCTTGATTCATTTCAGTCTCTTCTGTTAATTTCTTACCTGATAGTAATTTTATTTTGGGGTACTTATGCAAACGTTTTATAGTTTGCGCTAAATATAATGGATGCAGTATAGTGAAGTATAATGAAAAGACTCTTATACTTTCGCTATATTTCGTGTTACTCTGTGTGATTTCAAAAGTTTTCTCATAATCCATAAAGGCTCCAATCATCTCCAAATATTTTTTCAATGATTTGCTTTAAGACCTGAACATTGTCTTTACACAATCTTCGATGCGTGAAACCATTTTGTTCATTTGAGAGTAGATGGCTTTCAATATATCTACCGATATATCGACCAAAGTAATGGCCGTTATTTCCTCCAATAGTTATTTCATAACTTCAAGAATCTAATGTAAATGTATGTTCTCCACCATACTTCCAAAGCTCTGTATTTGTGCCACCTCATTCAATTGATTTTATATTTATGAAGTTGTTTGTTTTAATTCTCTCAGCCTAACTGGTTCAGTACCGACGACTCCATTGTTATTCTCTGTTAATAATATTCAGCCACATCATAAATTCTTATAAGGTTCTATCCAGAGTTTTTCTTATATTATATTGATTTATGCTGCATCTCATTCTTCATTATTTGATTTCCTTAATAATTTTGAAAGATATTTTTTTGTCTTCCACGTATATCGTTTATTTTATTAATAAATTTACCCCAACGTGAGCTTTGTTTACTATGCCTTTAGCTATTTCTCTTGGTTTTTAAGTATTTCTTTTGTTTTCCCTTGTTTGTTTTGAAAAAGTGATCTCTGCGCTAATTGTTTTTCTTTTATTGCATTTTCTATATTTTTGTTCGAAGTTATTTAATCGTTTTTCGTTTTTGATATTTTTTTTCTTTCCAAGAACTTCAGAGGCTTTCTTATCAATTATCTTTATGGAAGTTTTCCATTCTTCTACATTTTCATTGATTTTTATCTTCCTTCAGGTAGACCGCGACTGATACAATATTGTTAATGCGTCCTTCTTGTTGTAGATATATTTTATACCTTCTGTTTCTTTCTTGATTCTCATTCTCTTGTCCTTGTATTTCTATTTCAGTAATTAGTAATAATATTAAAAGATTTCACTTTTTCACTTTATGAGATGTTCATGTTCGGTGAACATGAACATCTCATACACGTGGAGCTAGTTAGAGATTAGTAATGGTATAGCCAATTATAATCTTGTTCTCCTATCCATTCGAAGTGCATTAATATTCTCTTCTTCCAAAAGAACGTGTCAGTTTTTTTTAATTGTTGAAAACCCAAAAGGTCTAATAGTGCTTGCATATTCTTATAATTATTATTATTAATCGATTTCCCATATTTATCAATAAAATTGCGTTTGGATTATTACCAACTCAACTAATGAAGTCTCCGCCCATTAAGAAATAGCCATTTTATCGTATTTAACTGCTTTTCTGCTCTTTCTCACAACACGTTAATAATGATCCTTTCTACCTTCTTTAGTTACATCGATTCCTGTCATATTTAAGTAGCTTCTCTTTGTTTTAAATTTAACCGTTAAGATCATCTGCAAAAGTGTACGTTTCTATTTTAATTTTACTTTTATCATCAATTAAATTAGCTAATTCACCCCAAGTTCTGATATGTTGATTGACTCCAGTATATGATATAATAATAATCTATTTGTTTTAAATTCTTATACATTTTTGTTTCTGCTGTCATTGCTATGTTAACGTGTTCTTTTTAGTTGTTTTACTACTTTCCGTTTCTCTTTTATTATACTTCTTGCATTACACTTATCTATCTTTAGAATGTCTAAGATTCCTCGCCTTTTACCTTTATCCTTTCCTGATCGTAATCTATTATTTCGGTCCGATGAATTTTCCATTTGAAGCTTCTGAGTTATGTTCTTACTTAGTAAGGTAGCCAGCCTCACCCGAGATCCTCCAACCTTGGAGGATCAGGATGTCTCTTACTCTGACCACCACCTCTTGACCTTTCTAGCTATGGAGAACCTGCAAGTGACTTAACTGCTGCTAACATAGCTCTTGAAGTCACAGTTACACGCAGGTCTCCATAGCTGGAAATGTCAAGTTGTCAGAGTAGTTGTGGTGTAGCTTGATGCCGGCAATGGTTCTGAAAGGAAACATCACGATAGTGACCTTACTAATGCTCCACTCACTTCGGCATTCATGGATTTTTTTAAAGTAGGCTTAGAAAAGAAAATGATTTAGATTTATAAACTGAAGTGATCGCTAGGGCCGAGTACAGCTTGATGTTGATTTTTGTTTGGGGGAGGCACGATATTGATTGTTATAGAGGAACGTAAATCGCTATCTGTGGATAGTTGCAGCTCAAAAACCAACTAGCTGTGGATTTCAATTGAACTGCTGCACGGAAGTTGAAGATGTTTAGGATTTTACGTTACCTGATGTGTGATCGCCCCTTGCTTAAGCAGGGGGAGCTCACACTTATTTTTTATTAACTTTCGTTTTCTTTTTATTAAATTTATTTATTTTTATTAAATTTCAAACAAAATTTATCTGGCTTACTGAAGACAAACAGTTCCTGGTAAGAAATAGTCTTAACATTCCTTTCTTTAAGTTTTCGTGTTTATGCATTTTATTCACATCCCTATAGTTCAGTGGGAAACTAATTAAAATGTTTTTTGTTGGTAAATTTTAACTCTTGATGGACTTTGGGCAGAGCACTACCATATATATGTATAATACTGCGGAAACATTTTTAAATATTTTTAAACTCCATTGCTATGCATTCGGATCATGGAGCTGCAGGTTAGAATTCCGCCCGGGCATAGATGTTTGGCCTCACGTGCAAGAAGATTTTCATATCCCAGTATGAATTCACTATCTTGTTCTGTTGGTGGCTTAAAGTTGTGTTAGAGAGAAAGGTTTGCGGATGATGTAAAAACGCCAACAAATAATATAAAAGCATCAGAGTGCTCGTATCTCTGATGTTGGTACTACAGGTTTTCAACGTTTCGTTGGGAGTCGCATAAATTAAAAGTAGAAGATTCGTCGCCTACTGAGCGAGCAATGTTCTGATAATGATTCGTTGTGAAATTCCATTGCATATACGTTGTTCTGCATTTTCTATCACGATCAAATGCCAATATTCAGTCCCGACTCCCTTGACACATACCTACTTTGTTTGTTTTATTTTGTTGAAAAGCAAAACTAAATATAAACTCATAACGTGATCGTATATTTGTGTTATTAGCTAACAATGTGTGTGTGTGTGTGTGTATATATATATATATATATATATATATATATATATATTATATATATATATATATATATATATATATATATATATATATATATATATATATATATATAATATACACACACATGCGTTTTTCTCCTTTTTTTATTACGTATTATTCTGCAATAAGAAAGTCTAAACCACTGTTTCGAGCTTGCAACCAGCAAACATTGTACAGTATATCATTTGAAGTGCCAGACGCATTTATCAATTATAAGCCTGATGTCTGAAATTTAATGTTAGAGGCTTCCAGGGGTTTGTGCAAGAATGAATTTTAATATGCGACCCACGAATCCGCTCAAGTATTTGTTTATTTACGTTCGAATATTTCAAAACCGACTCCTCCGAAAAAAAAATGTATTCATTTGAAATAAAAGCGATCGGGTTTTACAGATGCACGAGCACTCTGACTGAAGCTGAATTATATATTTTCTTTTAACTTTTTTGGCATTCTTTTTATTGCCTTAAGACAAACAGATGGGAAACCAGAACTTCTGTCGCAAACATCTCTTGAGGATACTAATAAAGCGCGATAAGAAGAGAATCACTCGTGGGAAAAGGAAAATTTAATCAGATTCCGGAACTTACACCATCTCACTTCCGCTAGGGGGGTTTTTCTATTTGTCCAAACACGACAGTCGAGCGAGGCATCACCTTGAGCATCGGTCTGTATGCAAATCTCCATCCCACGATACCGCCATGCCGTGCCTGTTTCACGGGTTCCGGGTTAAGTATTTTAATCAGGGAAGAAAGTCTTTCCGTGTCGCCCGGCATTCTTAACAGCAGAGTGGATGAAATACAAGTGTTGTTAAAGACAGGAAGGGTTCTCGTCATGGAGTGGAGAGCGCGTTTATTAAGAACTTTGGAGAAGAACAGATAGTTACATTAGCTATTAAGAAGATCCATTAAAGTGTTTCACTGCCCCGAGATGAATGAAGTTTTCGGTCTTGCGTATTTTTTGTATAAATATTAATGAACGCCACTTTATGAGATGTCCGCTGTAATTGCACGCGGAGGTGATATACAGGGAAAGTGCCTCACTCAATGTCTCGTAAGAAATGAATTTTATCGCGCCACTTGGAGTAAATGTGTGGGAGTTGTTTAACTAAGAGGCATTATTAACACGTTAAATAAAAAGGGAAACTGCGGGGTTGGAGAGGACGGCGGCTCAGAAGAGGTTCACAATAAAGCCTTTTTATTATACTCAAACGCCTCGTTTTTCTTTGTAATCGTAAAGATCTGCTGCTGCTTGGAATACGAACTGCGCACTTTCAAAATATGATTCATATTTTGTTCTCATTTCTGTTTTAACATTTTTAAAATTTCTTTCTTGATATTCTAAAATTAGCATTTTTAACATTTTGGCGATATCTTCGAACTATTATGCTGTTTTGATTTTTAATCTTTGTTTCCCATTCGGAAAAAGGGAATTTTTCTAAATACTCTTATCATTATAAAATGTCAGTTTCAGTGACTAATTATGCGTAGTCTAATTAGCCATTTCTTTTTATTTTCCAAGAGTACACTCTGGTTGTAAATATAATGTTACTGGTTATAAGAAAGAAACAGCAATAAAATGATGTGATCTTTAAAAATCCTCAGAGTATAACTGAACTAGAAGTAAGGAGAGGCCTAGCAACACTTGAGGCGCTGTGGGGTTTATTTTTCAAAGGATGATTGAGATTGTCAGATTAATGTTTCGAAACTTGAGGGGAGAGAAATTCGCACTTCTTTTTTCATACAACAGTTGCATATTCTTTACTGCAAGCATATGTGAATTGAGGTTAATTACGTTGTGTATAAGAAAACAAAATGCAATTTATTTTCCCGCTTGTCAGTGACACAAAGTTTAATTCCAAAATATTAGAAAAACCGCTCGAAACGAACATCACAATATATTAAGTGTAATATAAAAACACTACCTATTAATCAGCATGTTATTTGGTATGCTGATTAATAGGTAGTATTAATCAGTAGGTATTACCGAATTACTGGAGAACTGAAAAGATCATCCCCCATATACAGGAGACAAACGAGATTGCAGAAATAACAGACCAATCAGTTTACTTTCTCACACCTATAAAATATTTGTAAGAATTATTTCTGGTTTTTCAGAAAACTAATCAACAATAGACCAGATTTTCACATTGCACCAACTAGCAAAACTCAGCTGGGAAGACCATAAAGACCTGTGTTGTTGTTTTGTGGACTATAAACAAGCTTTTGATAGCATCAGTAGAGAAATTCTTCTTCTTAAAATTCTACTACAAAAAGCAATAGATAAATATATAATGCAGCATTTGATAAAATATTACTCTAAGAAAAATGCAATAATTAAAAAGGACACATAACAGAACCCACAGAGATCTCAAAAGGAGTAGTGCAAGGATGTCCACTATCCCCACGCCTATTCAACGTATATCTAGAAAAAGTTGTATAGAATGCAATAGACAATGAGTCTGGAATCAATCTCAATGGACTAAATATAAATAATATCAAATATGCAGATGTTCTTATTGCAAGAACCCTAAATGAACTACAAAGATTGATAAACAAACTAAACGAAACCTGTAAAATATGTTACATGGTAATAAATATACAAAAGAAAAAAGTGATGAAAATAGGGAGGAACAGAACTACCATCGCAGCCACCCTAAATGGAGAACATAGAACAAGTATATAACTTCATATATCTTTGATCGAAACTGACAGAAACAATAGATGCACTAGAAACAATCAAACACAAAATAGCGATAGGATAGACCACCATGGGAAAATTACAGAAAATCTGGAAAACAAACAAGATATCTAAACAAGCCAAAATCAAACTATATGAATCAATGATTTTACTGATTCATATAATCGTACCAACAATTATCTACGGAGCAGAAGCATGGACAATTAAGAAAAGAGAGGAGAAAAGAAGACTGTTAGCATTTGAAATGAAATGCTTAAGAAAAATAAATAAAACAATCTGAATTGAAAACAAATAGCACAGTTAGGCAAGGATTATCGTATAAGAAGGCAAAATTAGAAAACATCAACTGAGATGGTTCGGCCACGCTGCATGCGACGTATGGACGTAGACAGACTACCTAACATCCTAATAAATACTTTTACAGCCGAAAGAAGACCCGCGAGACCAAAAATCACCTGGAAACATTTCAGGATGCAGAACTTATATGAACTTTTTCGAAAAGCAAGGAATAGAGAAGACTGGAAGATCCTGCTCAATGGAAGACTCAACCCGTCTTAGACGGAAAAGAAGTAGAAATAGCATGTAGTTTTGAAACTCTTGGTAAATGAAACATTTGCATTACGTTAAGACCTGAAACAAGTTTAACTGGAAAGATTTTGGCCATCAGATTATATTCATTTCTTCACTTTCATCTAAAAAAAATGCAGCAAATAATTAGTGCATTTCAGTAGTTTATTGTTCATGATAAACATGCGAGCCTGATTACTCCAAGAGATCTGCGCTTCACAATGCACTGTGATAAGGCACGTTGCTCAAGGAATTAGAGGAAAATGTCTACACCAGTGGTCGCCAAAGGGGGTCGATATGACATTGTTAGGGGTCGATTCGGGCTCAGGGGTCGATTGGGGGTAGACAGAAAAATATAAGACATCATTGTATGGGTAATATTTAATTCGGTTAACTTGGATTACCTCCATGACAAAAGACATGGAGGTAATGACAACGCAATTAAGAATGAATCGTGGGATCAGTACCTCCATCTTACAGGTCCATGAATAGGACCTGTAAGATGGAGTAAGGTCATGAAAATAGTTACAGGCTAATCAAGTGGGCCAAAATGACGTTTATTTACCACCAACCGGCGTAGTGGGAGCGAGATTGCAACATGTGCGTGGTTCTTATTTACTGATACAAGTATTCGATCCCAGTCTCATTTTTGCTCATCGACATACAAGTGAGCGTTGATGTTCTAAAATTCATCAACATACATATTATAATTCAATCGTTATTCATTCACGAACTAAACTTCTCTATGTTGAAGAGTTGAGCAGCGCTGGTAGTAATACCAGTGATATTACTAGTGATAGTAATATAATAATATATACTATATTATACATACAATAAACACTGTAACTATAAAATAAACAATTTTAAAACTCACATAAGCGTCTTTTTTTTTGCTTGTCCTATTATAATTACGTAATAGTGAAATATAGGGGGTCGATAAAAAATCAAGAAACGCTTGAAGGGGTCGACGGGCAAATGACTTTGGCGATCCCTGGTCTACACAAACTCATCTTCCTACTGTGGCGTAACGTTTGTAACGTGTTACCCTCCGGCTAACATTCATCATTAAATTATACATGCAAGTGAAGTATATTTTAGACGGAGAGAGGTTGTGCTAATTGAAGAAAATAGCTCCCGTCCGTTGTTCACTCAGTGGTTGACGTGTCCTGTTGGGTTTGGAAGAACATGAAAGCTCGAATCGTGTCTGGGACGCGAGGATCATTTGAGAGCTTTTTCACCTCCAGCACTCTGAGTTGTGTTAACAAGGCAATCTGGGTTTATTGCTTCATGGGATTCCCGTCAAACTCTTTGCCCCCCGTCGGTACAGAATAAGGTGTAGTGTGACTCGTCGGACTAGATGACTTTTTTTTTCTGTGTCCAGTCACGGCGTTCCTGACACCACTATAGACGAACTTTTCGGTTCTTCGGAAAGTGGTTTCCATATGGGAGTGCGACTATCAATTGCTGTGCACAGGAAGTTCTGCTTGTCACTAGAAGTCTTCTCAGACAACGATCTCTTTCCTGACAGACTGTCTTAGGCCCACAGTCACGCCTCTTAGAAAAGCAATGCGGGTCATTCTCCCACCGATTAAACACTAGGGATATCCCACCTTTTGAGAAACCAGACAACTCTGCTGTTTTGGAAATCGCGGCTCCAGCCAGATGGGCACACATACTAAGTCCTTTATCGCATTTCGAAAGATGTTTTGTTTTCCCATTGTGATCAATCCTACTGACGATTACTGATCAGCAGCATTCTTAAATAGTTGCCTAGATCCCGTGAAGCGCAGGGAGACGAAATATTTTGCATCGGGCGGTATTTGTAGAATACTGAGAATTTGCAGTTTCTAAATACGCCTTAATTCTATTTTTCCCACTGGCCTAATATACAAAACAGAAAGATAATCGCAAAAGTTCTACTGAGATGTCATTCCTTTCTATGGTTTCGAAACAGGATGCAAAATTATCGAACACCAGCTTTATTTATATGCCGAGGCGGAATACCCTCAATAAAAGCGCAATATGGATTTTAAAGATGTGTAGCAATAAGCCAATAGAATTTTTCAGTAAACAGATGATTGAAAGAGTATTCAATCAGTCTTTGCGTATTGGATTTATTTTTTGTAAAAATAAAACTAAATGATAACTTCAAACAGAATGAAATTTTTGGAAAGGATGGAATTGTATCCAATAATAAACTGCATGATGAATTCAGTTTGCCTGCCATGTTTGCTGAATATATTCTTCGTTCTTTTTTAATAAATTCAAATGGCTTTATGTCAAAGTCAAATATAAAGAGCTGAAGGTAAAAGAAAGACGTGATTGTGCGTCGTTCCCCATACGTAATATATCCATGATGTTATGGTTGAAATTGAAACAGTAAAAATAAAAATTAAAAACTAATCAATGGAGTGGTCGGCCAATTTTATTTTCATTTTCGGTGCAGCATCCTCTCCTCGAGTAGCAGTTACCAGAAACACCATTCGTCGTGAAATTGCCATGGGAAAACGAAATCAGCGCGAATTAAAGAGAACGAGCCATAAATAAGAAATATTAAAAGTACGGAACGAAAAACATATTTAAGTATTTCTGGCTGCCAATAACGGACGACCTTCGGGTCTCAAACAATAATGAGATAAATGCGAATCATGAGTTTAAAATGATAAAAAAGCAACATAATGTAGTTGGATTTTAAGCTTAGCATTATTAAATAGTTGCCTAGATCACGTCGTAACCCACGTGACCAAGTATTTTGCATATACTGTACTCTACGAATGTGACGTTTACGTACATCTGCATAAAGGTGTCTACTTCATTGGCTGATATGTGTACAATTCTTAGGATTTTCTGTTTCTTAATACTCCATGCTGTTTTTTTTTCGAGTGGCCTGATATACAAAACAGATGTAAAAAAATGAGGTGTCTGATTCTGGTCAGAAGCAGGGACCTCATAAACAGTCAGTGGCCTCATAGCCACAGTTTCTTAGGTATTAATTCAAACGAATCTTATCCTTGAAAAACAACGAAAGTAAGCTATTAGCTGGATCACTTTTTGATGTTCCAGATTTATCAAAGAAATGTTTTAAAAAAATTAAGCTTTAATATATATACGAAACGTTGGAGAAAATAAACATTGTACAAAATATGTCAGATGCAATAAAATGGAAATACTACCGATTATTTTTCTTTTTTTTTTCCCGTTGTTTTTCCTTCCATAAACACTTTCCAGTATTCGTTCCGCGAACTGGGCAGAAGCAGGCACTTCATTAACAGTCGGTGACCTCATAGCCACAGTTGCTACGGTGTTAATTCAAACGAACCTTATCCTTAAAAAAACAACGAAAGGAAGTTATTAGCTGCGTCACTTTTTGACGTTCCCGAACTGGAATCTAGTATAAGTGCGGCATTAGTGAAAACATAACTACATTAAAATTACAAACGGATTTTTTAAACACTGCATATAGGTGAGCTTTTCGTTCAGCTGTCGGGTTTCCTGTAATCAGTATTTTCAGCACTGCAGGATAAGGAAAACCTTGCACTTTGCTTAGCACTTTTGGTGCTTCAAAACCACTCAATCACCATCGGGGATTCTTATGGACTCCTGAAGTGCTTCATTTAACCGATTCGGTAACCACCGCTAGTTGTATGCTTCACTAATATCAGTTCTGGGAATAGTTGTAATACGCACAGCCGACAAATCTTTTGTGCGTAGCAGCAACAGAACCCCCAATCTCTTAACAGTGTTTCGAAAAGGAGGAATTGCAAACAAGTACGGAAGGGTTCTTGGGGAAAGATAAATTAGCGATGCGTCAGACCCATTATCGATTGTTGGTCCAACGAACAAGGGTGCCGTGTCTCGCTTCCGAATACTTTTGTTGGTTTTTGCTTAGCTCAGTGAGAATTCAAATATCTTTTGTCTGTTCAGCCAAACGAATGAATGAAAGAAAAAATTGTGTGGTCTTTTCCCTCTTTGAGTAGGTTTTAGGCAACTCTGCATCCAAGCTGAATTCGTTTTAACAAAATGAATGATTTTCCGACATTCTTTCTGTGAGGTCGTCGCAGTAATCGTTGATTCACATTTCCTTACTGAGAAAATAGAATTCCGCATGAAATATGTTTTATTTGGTGTAAAAATCTTATTTCTCTCACTTCTTTCGTGTAAAATATGAAGATTAGTTTTAGTGAGCTATTTTATTTTATTATTTTTTGTTCGAAGTAGTTTTCTCGTTTGTAGTTATGTTGGAAACTTATAAGTAAACGAGTCTAAACGAAGATCAAACCTCGTTCGTTTTGTGACTACATAAGAACATGAGGTTCAGGAATTTGTATTTTCTATCTATATCATCCATTCTCGCAAACATCTCGCATAATCAAAATAATTTGATTTTTATTTTATATATTCAGGTCGAAGGGTATTTTTTACACTGAATGAATCGAGCCGCAGTGACGAATCTCAGTTTTAATTGCACTAAGTCCTGTTTGCCAGAGTAATTCACTCATTCTAGAAAACACTAAACGGTGAAATCGAGTACGTTATTTGGTTGATAATTCATACAACCCTCATCCTGCCTACGATTCGAAAATGCAGCGCTGGTTGGCGAACTTTCGTGTATTGGATTGCTATTAAAATCGATTCATCAGCTGATCGAGAATTTTGACTATAAATAACCGATCAACTAATCAATGACGACAACTTAGTAGTGCCAGATATTCGCGCTGGCTGCATTGGATTATAAGGAGTTTTCATTTACTGCTAACAATCTTCGGTTTTATCTCATTTTCTTGCTATTCATTGGCTTTCGCGGAATGAAATTGAAGATTACAAAATATAAAAATAATTACTTTTTTTCACATCAGTATGGATACTACTTGCTAAACACACACCGATTCTGGAAAGGCTTTTTAATGGCTACTACTACACGTGGTAGCGAGGCTTGCGTACGAGTGTAATGGGAATAGCCCGCTTGAGTCATTGCTGCTTAGACATATTGTGTATACCTGTTTAGGTGGTTGGCTGCATTCTGTGATCTGCGTTGCATTTGGGGAAATAGAAATTATAAATAATAGAATTTTCGTCTTCCAAAAAATAGAAATTATTTGGAAAACCAAAATAGATTATGCAAAGGGATTCTTTCTGGACAGTGCTTATTGCTGGAGTTCTTCATCGGATACAAAAAGAAGCCAAAAGTTTTGGATGAGAAAAATTTGGAGAGCCTCGTCCAAAACGCGTTTCGGCCAGTACTTATATGACAGAGCACTCTAAAGCAACTTTGATTATTTGCAAACTAACAAAATTAGTTACATCCCTTTTTTCGGTCCATATACAAATATCCCCATACCTTTTGTTTTCATTTAAGCGCACTCCAGCTTCTCCCAAAAAATACTTCGCAGAACTGAACGCTAAATAATTTCCAGCCAGCTGCTCAATGAGCAACCAGTACTTTTTTTTTTATTTTTTCGTCACTTTTATATTGTCGACGAGATATTTAAGTGAGAACCTGAAGTGTCGCTCGGTCTTATGACAGATCGGGCTGGAAACGAATGAGTAAGTCTTCCTAC
Organism: Typopeltis vanoorti; assembly: GCF_054136105.1. NCBI lineage: Eukaryota > Metazoa > Arthropoda > Arachnida > Uropygi > Thelyphonidae > Typopeltis > Typopeltis vanoorti. The sequence continues at coordinate 4,128,082 of NC_143559.1, forward strand.
CATACATAGATTCGCATCACATCAGCGAATAAAACGCTGGATATCGTAGCTGAGGAAAAGACTATTCGATCTTCCCTCTTTATTATTAATTAAAGATTAATTATTTAATCCATAAAGGGGACGTTTTTCTGTGGGGAAAAAACCGTGGTTGTGCGTGTAACCATGGCCTTCAAATTTCATTGAGAAACCTCATCACTGGATTTCTTTAATCCTTCAAAGAATTTCCATCTGCTACTGCAAGGAACACAGCTTACAGTAGTTGTAATCTTTCTGTAATCTTTTTTGAGGAGTGTTTAAAGGGCATTGATAAGCAACTTAAAAAACATATTTAAGGGATCCACTGAAAACTTTCCTAGTCTGTTCTAATCCAAAAAGGAGGAACCGTTTTTGTGAAAATAGGAATTGTCCCTTTTTAAATGTTTCCATTTTTATTTAAGTGCTTACGTTTTGAAGAATCTGATTTTATTTGACGTATTTCAACCCCAAACTCTTTCGCTGAAATTGATGTTGTAATATGTAAAGTTTCGTTTGTTTTCGTCAATCTAAAGCGAATGTCACCTGCGATGCACCATTCGGACAACGTAAACCGATATTACTCCGTTTATTCAAACGTGGCTAAGAACAAGAAAGAAGGCAAACGATTGATTAGTGGCGAGCACGTGTTTGCAAGACACCGGCAGTAAACATCTGCCGAATTCGTTCTCGCACTGATTAAATTTGCGTTGGAAACGATAACGTCGAATTACTTCCGCATCCATTTAAACAAAGCAGACAGTTCTTCGACTAATAAGTGCATTGAACGCTACAAGGCTCCCGTAGCTTTTCTGTCATGGCAGTCGCTTCTTGCTGCGACAGGAATGGATGAGGACTTCTGACCTTTAGGCGATCTGGTCGTCCTCTTTATTTGATAAATGTCGCCCGACAATTCTACGATTCCCATATAAAACTATCCGAGATAAAGCGAGTGGGTGTATGTAAATATCTCGAAAGATATATTATTTAGTGTGCATTAAAAGCATTCAAGGCTTGTGATTATTTCGTAAGCGCACAGTGTGCAGTAGCTTTAAATTCTGATACAAGGGAGAAAATCAGAGACGACCAAAAAAAAAAGAAACATTTTTTCCTATGTAGAAAATAACTTTCCATTTTTTTATGTGGCACTCATACATAAGAGGTTGGTTGATGAACCTACAGTACGTTAGTACCGTGTAGTGTGTTGTTTATATTTATTTTAAAAGCTTGTTTCCTAGACCTTTCTAGCGGTACACCTAAGGAGGGAGAGGTTGCACAATACAGCAGCAGTGGGGATGAAGGAGAAGGAGGAATGAAACTTGTTGTGTAGAGTTGGAGTTGTACTGTGACGCGGTCTGTGGTGAAGGTTATACGTATTCAAACGGATTTAGTAGAGAACAGATGAATTATTGATGGTAAATCATTTGAATATTTGCCAAAGAAATATTTATCGAAGACACATATTGCAGAAACTATACGCCTGTGTGAAAATGGTTGGAGTGAATTGATAAGAGAATAGTTATTAATCGATGTAATCGCTCTCCCCTGTATTACGTCAAGCGTTTTAGGGAACTCTTAGGGCCCACCCCAAATGTGAGAGAAGTACTCAATAACTGAGAGGATTTGTATAACAGCTGTTCGGAGGTAAAATAATGCCTTGAGAGAAAGCGAAATCCTGGTTTTTGATTACTTTGAAATTCTAGATTTGAGTTTTCGAGAATACTACTGGAAAAAAATCGTTATTTTTGTGGGAAATGAGAAAGGACTGGATTTTGCTAGCATTGAAATTGATGAGGTTTCTTAGCCCCCATTGGAGGATGGCTTTGAGAAGCCTCAGAGTTGGAGGCAGTGAAGGCTGATGTTTTGTAAGTGAGATAATTTGTGGAGTGTAAGGTTTGTTAAATTAAAGAAAGGAGTGCTATCATTCGTGAAAATGGTATGGGGTTGGTAGTCACCTGAAGTAGATCGTTGATATACAAAAGGAGAGCTCTTTGTGGAACCCCAAAGTTAGTTGCATAGGGAAAGGATACGGATCCATTCATCACACGTAGATGAGTCCTGCCATAAAGGTGACAATCCATTTATAGAAGTCATGGAACAGATCAAAATATTGAGGTTTGCTTAATAGGACTTTGTGCCAGACCCGGTCGAAAGCTTTGGAGATATCAACCGCAATCGCTTTGGTTTCATCAAACTTCTCTATGGCATTTCCAGATACGGGTGACGTGTCTTTAAGCCAAGAAGAAACGGTTACAGGAGAAGAATCTATCGTTTCCTACACCCCCTCCCGAAAAAAAAAAAAAAACGAATATGATCCAACCAGACAAATTATAAACAATGATTATACGTTGAACGTTTGATGCATTTATTGGCCAGAAGAAATTCAAATAAAACGTGATTATTATTATTTTTTAAATGGAATATAGAATATTCTATTTTTTCATCGGGTAACGGGTAATTTAGATTTGGTATCCCTCCCCGAGGCATTTCACTTTGAACGACTGAATTTTGACCGCACAGCAGCTAATAAAATTCTTACCCCCCTGTGGATACCCCGAAAGCAGATGTCGATAGTTGTTTGTGTTACTACAGAGGATAACTTTGACGGAGACTAAATTCCCAATCCTGAGTCTTGCCAATTGAGCGATTATATAAAGCCCAAACTTTTCGAATAGACTTCGTTTATGTGTCGGCACGAATCCCTCTAGAGATCACCTGAATTGTTATTGGTCTATTGGAGCACAGATCTTGTGTCAGTCCGTCAGGGCATGTTGGATTTTGGGGATCATGATTTGTATTTCGTGTTCTTGTGATTGTTTTGATTCCAGAGTTTTCCGAACAACCTTCTCTTCGTGTAGGTCACCGCTCTCAGAGAAGAATGCATTATTTCCTGATGAATGCTCGCATATCTTGTTTTCGTCGGTTCTTGCTTTTTCCGGAATGTTTTGTTTTAACGTTCGACAATTTCATGCTTTAAAAAATCAAATGTTTAAACTGTTTTTGTGTGCTTGTAAAAACAATTAATTTTTATTATTATCGGTTTGACTTTTTGTTAAGTGAACGTAACAAAATTACTTGGAGAGAGTGGTCGATTTAGCGCCACTCTCCAGACCACGCCTACACCCAGTTATAGAGCCCCTGTTGGGCAGGCAACGCATAAAAGAAGACTTAATACTTGCTTTTCGTTTCTTAAAGCCCAAGTTCGATTTTTGTAAGAATGCAATGAATCTTTATTTGAACTTTTCAAACGAATCTGAACTGGTCGACAGGAGAGTAATAGAAAACAACGGACAACAACACATATGTAAGTGCAATTGTCTTTCTCGATTAAATTGTCCAGTGTTCACTGTCCTTGCGAGAGACAAAAAAAAAAAAAAAAAAAGGCTGATCCTGCCTATAAGTCCCATTCACTAGCTATATATATATAGTCCATAATACCAGTGTCGTTCATTACGAAATCACGTTTAACTCTTAAGAATTATTTGAATGCATAGTCATATGCGTGCGGATGTAGTGATTCTTAGGTTTCTATACAGGATTGAGATAATTGTCATTCAGTTTGCGACGTTTCTTAGAAGAGGAAACCATATGAATCGGGTGAAATACAAGACGGCTACTCGCTAGTTACCGTAATTTAATCATCACTAGAGTGTTCCTTAAGTGTGTGTGCACTGCACCCGAAGGTAAAGAAACGCTGCTGACGTGAGATAACGAGCATACAATTACGCTAATGAGTCAGTCGAGTTATCAGAGATCAGCAATGCAAACTGATGGCTTGCTCGTTAGAACATTGCGTGTTTAAGTACCTGTTAGAGCTGCAAGTTGCACATTATTTATGCATCTGTTAAGCAGACTTATGGCGTTATGAGGTCTAAAATAATTTGGAACATCTGTTAAAAGGAATATGGATGAGAAAATAAGTTCGATTTTCGAGAAAATAGCTTTAATGGTTATCATATAATTTACCGAAGCCAGGATTTCTGGCGTCAACGAAGACACCCTGTATTGCAATAAAAGGAGTACGCTGCAGCACAGTACTCATCCACGCATCGCTGCTTAGAGATTTTACCACTACCTGCAAACCAATCCTGCTTCGATTTAAATAAGCGAATTTGGCGTTGAGATGAACATAGTCACTTAGTCAGTGCCATAAGTGCAACTTGCCGTAAATGCAAATACTATGAATACCACTTGACACTGTTATATTACCTGCTGTAACAAGTGGATCTGCTATTATTTGTCCTTGTTTATAGACATTTAGTTAACACGCAAGTAAAATAAGATTCCAGTTTGAATATATTTGCCCTGACAATTACATACGAGACAGTTCTGTTGAGGATGATTAAATGCTGCAGTCATTTGGCTTCCGGATATTTCTGCTAGTTTAACTTCCTCCTCTCTAGTTTAGGTAGCTATTCCGCTGCCATTTAAACTAGTGAGTGTCATCATGTCCGCACATATCAAACCATCACGCCGACTACTGCCCAGACTGCATAATCTGTTCAAACTGTAACTGGAAATTCCACTTCTTTCTACTTCAAAGATTATTCAAATCCAGCCGGCGACATATGTATTCACCCCGAAATCATACCTGCTTGTTCGTTTGCAGAAAGTGAATTTGTTAAGGCAGCCACCAAGTTGCTAATGATTTTCTGCAATTGAAATTCATTAATGGTACTTGAAATTTTAAATGTTCAAGAAAATAGATTTGTCAAAAGGAGCTGCTCTCTCTGAACGGCTCATTTATTTATAATTTCGATATTCTTTTGATAAAAATTATATTCTGAAGAAATTCTTGATTCTTTTTTGTATGAGTCTGAGTCATGGACCTCAATATTCAAAACATATTTCTTATGACGTGACACACATTACCGTTAGGTAACCTATATTTCCTTGAAGTACAGTGAATAAGCTAATGATTAAGTAAACCTAGAACTCTGCTCCATCGCGCTTTTTTCCAAGCAATTTCAACCCCCCCCTCCTCCGGAGGTATGTTAAATTCTTTCGTCTAAAGAATACCTCCATGCTACGGTGGGATTCGCCCCTAGTGTCTGCTTAAAGAGTAAATTTCACGTCGCAGTACCTGGATGGTTTCATTTCAAGTTCGGGTCGTAATTCTGAGGCAGAATGATCTCTCAAGCGGTGATCAAACACCCATTTGCAGCGCCTTTGATGATATCTGCTCCTTTCATTTCAGTTAAAGGCAGTCTTTCTTCACGACTGATTTCGATGTCCTCGTTCTGTTCGTCTGTAACGAGATAATTAACCGCTTCGCTCCTGTTTACGCTCTTTCGGGTTGAGAAAAATGGTTCTGGTTTCTTTTGTACAGATTAATCCGTATGCACTCTACGGACAATTACAGTGTTTATAATCGAATTTCGTGAGTAACGATAACCGGTCCTTTCATTTCTTAAATGCGTATTAAATGCTTTACGGAAGAGAAAGAAGCAACCTGGAAAAGTGAGCAAATTTTCCTTTAAAGCGAACAAACGTATTGAATAAATAAAGGAAAACATCTCCCAAATCCTTTCACGATTGTAACGCAGTGATTATGGTCGGCTAATAACGCATTCATCATCCAAACAAGCCCAGTCGCTGAAGCGCAATATTCACATTGCTTAAAACAGGGTTTGCTCTTATGAAAGGGGATATTCGCAGGGAGATATTAACAAAGAAATTGGACTGCTATCGTTAAACCGTATCGGATTTCTTACAGAAAAAGGCATGAAGGGAGTGCCTGGCAGTGAAGAAAACTATTTGCTGACACGGGAATCGCTGCTTGAAGGATTAAGAAGTACAGAATCTCAAACTACAACAAATGAACTGAGATGTCAGTGGAATCCTGGAGCACGTGTCGTAGCATGCAGGGCTCGGCGTCATTTCATGTAAAAATGCATTCTGCACATTTATGATGATCAATCCAACACGTTTACTTTTTGTTGTTATTTAGATGAGCCCACGTCCGACCCACACTGTGCCTTTTAGGACTACTCGGCATTATACTATCAAGCTTAAAAAAGGGTATGCGTTGCTTATATTGGCACTCCCACCGGACTAAATGCACATCATCTTCATGCTCTTCGGAAGTAAAACAGCCGTTTAACCAAATCTGTTTGAAGGTAAGTTTGGTTTCATAGTCGGAACACTCTAAGATAATTAAAAAGGTATCCTGGAAAAGGTTTCTACCTTTCGCAATCGAACAGTTTAGTCGTTGAAAACTGTGCTGTCCGGATTATTCTGGATGACGTCATCTAGCCAGAAAGCGTAAGTTTATGGTCTTATTCTGTGATACTCTCAGTGATTATATATAAAAAAGCGTGTTTGTTTTGCATTTTTACTAACATTTCTGCACTTTTGGATAGCAACAAGAATATTAGCAGATAGAGAGAAAACAGCAGAATATCAAAATAGTATTTTAACAGACCGGAATTTAATCCTATCAAACACTGCTGGCATATTGGATGAGTAGAGGAGATTTGGATGAGGAGAAGTAAACAAATGAAGAACGAATAATACGAGTGAGGATCTAGGATACTTATTTTTTTATATATTGGCACGTCCAGTGATTACTGACTAAACGCACAGGATATTTTCGCATTTCCATCATCCCTCCGCTTCCAACTGATGAACAGAATTCTACTGTGACTTAATAATAATACTTATGATTCCGCAGGACAGGTATGGCAAGCAGTATTCCCGCGAACCACAGTACCATGCTATGCTAATAAACGTAACAATATACCGAGGAAACAAAGTTTGGTCACGTGGAATTCTTTTAGCATTTTATTGTGTGGTTAATGTTCAGAATGTTTATGTAAATACTTAATGTGTGAGCTGTTTATCTACTTGTATTCTTTCAATTTTTGTAATGCGAAAATTTACGCAGATGTTTTTGATGCTTTTCCCTTTTTTTTTTTACGTAAAAGTTGTGTGCTTTCAAAATAAAACCATTTCCACAACCCAGTATTTCGTGCATTAAATAAAACTAATTATAACTCCTATCCCCCCTTCCCAAGGTCAAATTACACATTTTTTCCTGGGAGGGGGGGGGGGTATTTCTCTGAACTTCATTGTTTTCAGCGAATCTTTATTTTAATCTAAACAATTAATTGGTGGAAAGGGCAGTATATTAATATAGGCAAGCAGATGTAAGGATCAGAATTAGCTGAACGTGTACATCCCAAGGTAATGTGGACGGTCATGTTTTCCTCAAGTTTCATGAAGTAAACAAAAATACAGAAAAGCCAGTTGAGCAACTGGCTGCAAATTTACAAACTTTTTTGAAATAAACCCACGACAAAATTATTTGAAATTTTGGACAACCCTGGATATTATCTAGTATTATTTAGTGTAACCGTTCACGAATTCTGTAATAACACGGACAGTACTGTAATGTTTCAACGAGAAGAAAATGGGCTGTTGTAGGAAGGTTTCTTACTTTTCTCCATGCTAACGGAGTCATTCAAAACTCTAAATGGCTTTGAAGATGTCGCAATTGAATAAAATCATAAATTCGTTTACAAAGTGGGAAGACCAACAGTACAGTATTTCACCTTTTATAGAAAAATATTTTACAAAATGTCTTCGTTGGCTAAAATGCGAATAAAAATGATTTAGAAGTGAAGGATATTGTAAATTCATCATAGGAAAAGTTGCAAACGTCCCGCGTCGAGCACAATCGAGTTAGAAGCTTTGAGCTACGTCGAAACGCAATTACGGCAGTTAAATTTCGATCCTTTTTTGGATTGTTTGAGAGTTTCGTAATCGTTACCGGTGGGATTAAAATACGAATGCCGAGTCTGATTTTGTACAAGTTTATTGAAAATAGGAAAAATTATAACAAGAAATATGTAGGAATATATGAAAAGTATCGGATTATTTGGTTCTTAGTTATTTTTACTGGTGTAATTTTTACAGCATTTCTTGAAAATACATTTCATTTATATTTAAACGCAAGTTCTAAGTAATAATGAAAGAAACTTTATTCAGTTTCCCTCTTTACTTAGATATTGATTTAATAAAGAGATGCAGACTCCAGACATTTGTGAAGTTTTTCGTATTATTCGAATATTAAGAAAGAATGAAACCATACTTTAGCGGATATAATAACGTTTCTTTATTTTATCATGTAAACTGTTTACTACTCTTCCGATTTTGATTCCAATTAACCGCGTTGAGGTTTCTTCGTACATTAAATAAAAATTTAAATTCCAATTCTACTCATTTACTGAGAAGTAAAACTAAGTGAATATTAAACTTTTTTTTTTCATTCTCCAAAGAAACACTCTTTTGACTGGTTTTTCAAATGGCATCCAACAGACTTGCATTCATTTGTGATTTAATTTTGTTCAGAAAAGAACAACATAGGATGATGATGGCGAACAGCCTATTTTTCTACCCATTGCAGGGTGAAGGCCCCTCTCCCATTGAAGGAGGTTTTAGGTCTACTACTCCCATGGTGAGTCATGTCCATATTGGGAGAGTGTATCTATACTTGGGTGTGTGAAGGTGGAAGACAATCACAAACATCCATGCCTACACGGGATTTGAACCCGTAGCCTCTTGGCTAGAGTGGATACGCTAACCACTTGGCCAACCAGGCGGGTGTGTGTACACACACCCACCCACAAAATTGTAGTTCTTCACTTGCTTCAAACAGTTCAGTATAATGATCAGTATTGGTTATGCTATGTTCTTTTTTAATGTCTCCAGCAATCTATGCGTGGATATACACTTTACTTTTTTCAAACCCTTGAGTATAATGATTGGTTATTCTTTAGTCTGTTTTTAATGTCTTTTAATATATTTACGCTGAAGACGTTAAAAGAGAACAAAGCATAACCAATACTGACCTTATACGCAAGGGTTTGAAGAAAATAAAGAACTAAAATTATATATATATATATATATATATATATAATATTATTATTATTATTATTAAACTTGATAAAATATGCATTGGAAGATAGATAACAAAAAAGGACTATTTACATATTATAAGAATGTATATTGCAGAGAAAAACTAAAATTTTATTTTCAGATGTACAATAGAAATGAGGGGAAAATGTGCATTAGTGGTAGACAGGATGTGTCTTTTCAGTAAGAGTCAATATTACAGTTCAGTATCACTTTTAGTTATTTTTCAGCTGAAGTGTGTTGTCGTCGGCAATCCAAAAAAGGGTACCAGTTGGATTACACTCCTCTATGAATTTTGCGACAGTTTCTTTGTAATAATCAAATTCCAGTGAAAGCCTGCTCTGTAGTTTCCGACGTAGGCTACATATGAGGGTTTGTTCCAATTCAGTGATGGATGGGTGCTTGTTAAATGGAGAAGACAGACCATCACTGAGAAATCTACAGAACGATTGCAGTTTTCACTATCCTTTCTTTTTCATAAACTTTAAAAAACCAATTTTGTATCAGTATACATCTACTGTATTCGACATGATAGGAAAAGGCTAAATTAGTAGATATATAGGACAATTTAAGAATATGCAGAATGAATTCAGGAAACTTCTATACTGCAGAATATTCGACGCATTTTTGTATCTTTAACGTGTCGACAACATCCACTATATGATTTCTTTTTGAAATAATAATAAACAACGTTTTGTGTACATCCTGGAGAAATGAAAGAGTTGGTTTGAAAGAATTGCTTTCGTAATGAGCAGATTGATCGACTAAGTGGAAAGCAGTCTGCGTTTTACCCCGTGGGTTCGAATTCCACTGAGACGTTACGTAGTTGTCTACGAACGAAAGTGGTAGATTTTCGTCTTCCAGTAATGAGAAAACACTTTTGATCATTGGAAGTTTAAGCAAGACGATAAAGCCTGGATTTGCTTATTAAAGCAAAGTTCTTACCTAGACTGTCGAAGGAAATATACTGTAACATGGGGAAAGCAATTATTATTAAAAAAATATGATTATTCATATGAGAATATGAAGCGGGAAAACTTTGCCTCTAGCAAAAGGGAGAAAAACGGCAGATGCCTGATTCGTGTTTATTCGAGAACGACTCTTTTTTTTTTTTTTTTAATCTTCTGTGTGAAAACTTGACATATACTTCCCTATAGTGATTCGTCAGATTCACGTTTAGGATTCGAAAAGTTTCATATCGTTAAAATAAAATAAAAACAGAAGAGAAACTCAGATAAGTATCGCGGTAATCTACTGCATTGACCTTCTGGTGTCTTTTTCTATGGTTAACCGAGGTCGCTTTGGAATCTTCCCGCTATAAAAGGTCAAAAGAGACTTCAATGAATTTTACTTTTGATGTTATTAGCCTGTGCTGCATTTTATGGTTTTGCAATAAGAACACCTGAAGATCTTTCTTCCAGATGCCCTGATTATTCACATTCACGTTTAAGGTATTATCCCTGGAATTTTTTGCACCTTTGTTGGGAATAAACATTCCCAACAAATACAGCTGTGGTGCCACCTGACAATTTTGCTGAAATGTCAGAAATGAGCTAAATAGTACGCAGCAGAAACCGGAACTACTTTGTTTGGTTTAAAGATTTTTTTTTCAACTTTATTTTCACATTCCAAAATATGAAATATTGTCTTCGCTTTTTCACAAATATTTCCGATATATTAGAAACAAAGCTATTAAAGTTAACACAACTTATACTTGAAGTGAGTTTTTGATCCCATTACTTAAACGTCAGTGCTTCTGACTAGTATGGTTTGCCAACACATATGAGGCTATATTATTACTTCAGTGTGTGTACCGTGACTAGTTTGAGTACTTTTGAGAGGAGTCAATTTTCGGAAAATAAAACTCTTCGGCCCTTTTATGGGATTGGCAAACTCCTCCTGTAATTGTAAACCTTTTAAAAACATTAAGCTCGTGCTATGATGAAATTGCAACAGATCTTTCCTGTGCGAAAAACCATGTTACTGCCGTTTTTGACGTGAGATATTACACACCCGAACCAAAGAAAATTTTAACGATGAAATTATTCTTCGTATCACAGAACTAAACTTAGAAAGCAATCTTAATTTATTTGAAAGTAAAGGTTCGGAGTTATTTAAGTATTCGTCGTCACTTGACAGGAAATAATTGAAGATTTTATCATCTTGAAGTCTAAACGGTAATTTGCATTAAACTTTCACGAACAGTTAGCATCGCACAATTGCTGACTTCCGTACATCGCCGTTACTCCCTTTCCGTTATGTTAGCAGAAGATAAGGGAGATATCATCGTGAATAGCTGCTAATCAGTCAGATACTAGTTAAGTCGATTACTATGACACTCACTGCCATTCGAGTAGCATTCCGCGTTTGCTGTTTTTAATCATTTTATTTATTCGACGCGTTCATCACCTTAGTTTGCAGAAAGAAAGAATTTATTTTAGGAGTTGCGATGTGAAGGAATCCAAACTTGGTTAATTTTTCGGAATGAACTCCAATAAAATAGACTTTGTATTTTGATCTTATTGTTCTAGGAAAACAGATCGGTCTCTTTGCTGAAAGGATTGCTAATTCGCTCTCGTGAAACGTATGCTTTGCTTATTGTGGAATTAATACGCTTTGGAATTGGTGAGGTTTAGTCAGGGTGCGAACGATTTTAGAGTTATTAACTCGTGCGAATTTTTGTACCTTATATTACCAAGAGTGGAGAAAAAAAATTCTTGGAGTTATTCCCTTCCCCCCCCCCGCCCCCGTTTAGCTTAGAGAGCAGAATGGAATGTTTGATGTGTGCAGCCTGTTTGTTGTCTTCCGGTTGCAGATCCTAATTGTATTTGACGTGGTATTTGTTTCTGAGGGTATATCGAAAACGAATGCCGCTGCTGCGCTGTGCGTGTGTGTGTTACTTTTAGCCGTTCGGTAAGGTTAAACATATAATGATTTATGACTTTCCTTATTTAGCAGATAAAAGAACCAGAAGGATAAAAGGTCAGCCCATCAGATACATTTGTATCGAATGCTCTTTGGGATATCTTATTAATTTACATTTGCTTTAAATGTTTTTCTATCTAAATGATTACTTGTGTATTTTTATCTTTAAAACGTTTCTTTCCAACATGAATTCAGTTCCCAACTTTTTCTTCAAATAAATTTAGTTGTAATAAATGCATTGAAAATAGGCAATTTCTCGAGTGTGGGCAAAATTTGGATCTTCAAAATCAAATGCTGTTCACATTGCACAATTCAAGCGGAGGTGTTTAGCAAGGGATGAAGGACTTGACTAGCTATTTGTATACACATACATGCATTAATTTCAATTTTTTAACGTCAGCAATTACGTTTAATACAGCCCACACTAACAGAGTCTAAAATAATTAACGATTATTGTTATTTTCTGGTATGAATCTTAAAATTCATTTTTTGTGACTAGTTTCTGGTGAAGAACTTTCATCTCCAGTTTATGAATCTGTGAAGTCGCTGATTTGATCAGTTATAACGTTCCCTACTTCGAGCTAAAAAAACACGTGTCTGAGTAGAGTTTTATTTCTTCACTTACTTCGTAAATCATATATTTATGTGGCGTTTAGATGCATGATCTACACTTTTATTAAGTTATTAACAACTCAACTTTGCACTTCGCATTTTGTCCATGTATTGTCATACTTGTATCTTAATTTTTCAGATTAGCAATTTACTAACAATGACCTCTGCAAGATAAGCCCTCCTGCACCAAGAAAGGCAACTGCCGCAAGCAAGTAAACCTATGCACACATAGCTTCCCAAACAAACTTTGTCTTGCAGACTACTCGGAAATATGCAAACATATTTGAGTTTTGCCAACACAGTGCATTAGTCGCACTAGAATCCTACTATAAACTTCCAGCTTTAGCCATCCAACACACACATAACAACATGGTTTTCTTTGTCTTTTTCTTGCCATTTTTGCTTCAACCGATAGTTTTACTAATCTTCATCTCCATCCTGTTTAAACGTAAATAATATCGGAGATTCGTTCTTCAATAGTAACAGTTCCAAATTCTTTCCTGCATCTATATGATTAATCCTAATCCTGTGGCCTCCTCTCTTTGAGAGGATTGCAACTGTTACCAGTGAGATATGGCCCTAGGAGGTTTCTCGTTGCCCTCCTAGCCATAAGGCTTTGTGACTATAACCGTGTGTGTGTGTTTACGGGGACGGTTTGCTTGTTCCAGGGAACGAAAACCATAGTTTCAGGGTGAAAAAAACTCCCCATCTCCGTATGAGACCGGCCATTCGTCGAAAGAAACAAGACAAAGGTTCCTCATGTCACTGACTGGAATCGAACAACCCAGGCCTTTCTGACCAAAGGGCTTCGTCTATACCGACTGAGCTACGGAGGCTAATATGATTAATAATGGCAATAAATTTGATGCCATCTGTTCGCTAGCCGAAGTTTCTCCAAAACTCGTTTCTCCTATTCTTTGATCAGCTGTTAACTAATAGTAAAATTCGTGAAGTACTGCCTTGTTATTCAATGTGTGTCCACTGCTTGATTTCTTTCTGTCTTGTTCCATATAAGCCAGTTTTGTGGAAGCCACTTTGTTCAACTGACTTCCACCTTACCAGCCATATTTATTCTCTTATCTGTTTCCAAATTTAAGTTGCCATTTTCACTTAAAATATTCCTAAATAGCTAAAAGTGAAAGCAAGTTCTCTGAGCTGTTGAATTTTTGATGATACATGTGTTATAGGTATTACATTATATTTCAGAAATTGTCAACTTTGTTCATAAAGAATGATTAACTTAAGATACGATTTTAATAATCATAATCATTTGCTGGATTGCATGTTAGACACAGATCCCAGTTTAAAACGTATTAGAGATAAAATCTATAGAGATCCTGAAGTAAACGAGTTAGAATATTTTATGCTGGTTAAAATCACAAGAATATCACGAAAATAGGATGCCTGTCCACAATCACAGCCCAGTCCCTGGCCTCGTTAGAGTTCTGTAGTTCAGTTCCATCGATATAGTACACAGCTTGTGATCTATTCCCAAAGAGCATCGCCTTCATTTACCATTGCTCTTTCCAATTTAGAATCGTCAGCAAGTAAATGAAAATTTCCTGTTAATTCATTCTTCTTATTCCTATACCATTGATACACAAGTTACACGAGAGAGAGGTCCAAGTACTGAGCCCTGTGATACAGCACCGGTCACATGCCTTCCTCTGGACTCAATTCTTTGATATTCTGTTCATCAGCGACTCTCTAATCCAAATCAGCCGATTCATATTCATCCTTAAAAGTCTAGCGATATCACTGGCTAGCCATTTCCCTTAACTATCTCGATTATCACTTGATTATAAGAAGTAAGCAAATTACTAAGGCAAGAACTACCCTTCAGAAATCCATATTGTCCTTAATCCTATCCACTCTGTCTTGAATTCTCTCTTTCACCAATTCCTAATACCGTAACCATCACTACTGAGATGCTAATTGGACTATAATTTGCTACTTCTGTTGTGGAGCTTCATTTACAATTGAACTATTTTGCTCTCTTTTCACTCATTGGCACCTTCCCAGTACTGAGGATTAAATTAAGCATCTTGGACAACGGTGCTGATATTTCACTTGCACATTCTTGTAATACAGGGGCAGATATGCCTTCTAATTCCATGGCTGTGTTCGTTTCGAGGTTGTGCAATATTTTAACAACTCCATTTCTTCAACCTCTGTTCTCCCATCAGTCAAAGTCACATCGGCATTGAAATATCACTACCTAGATGGTATCCCCCCCCCTCTGTAAAATGCCAACTCAGTAATTCAACTATTTGGTTTGGCTCTATTACTTTCCCACTATCAGCACTTTTTAAAGTCAACCTTCCATAACCTTTACTCCTTTTAACTTGCCACATAGCAAAAGAACCCTTTAGGACAGGGTTTCCCAAATTGTGTTCCGCTGAAAGTGAATAAGTGTTCCGTGATGTCAGTGACCAAGCCGTATATTTTTAAACATGGAAGTAATTCCGGAAAGGGGATACCGCTGTTTATGACCGGTCATAAATATTGCCTGCAAGCCGATTACAACAATGGGCGGCGTATCCTCTGTTCTCAAAACTGAACGAAATAACACCCGTGTTGCAAATGTTAGTGACCAATCAGCAAGGAAGTATAAAGAAAAATTTTCCACTGAAATTGAAAATCAAGGTAGTCTGCATCCCGTTCTCAAATCTAGTAATACTGAATACTTTCTTCGCAAGTTCGTGTTGTAGGGTGAAAGTTTCGAAACACTAGTGCCGTGATTTTTTAAAATTAATAGGCTTACAGATTTAAATTGCAACATGAATAAGAGACGAGGGTCTTTGTTTAATTTTGGTGTAAAGAAATCTCTTATTGAAGGTTACTATTACCACGCAACAGATAGTTATTCATCCACCTCCAGCCTACAAAGCGATCTCCAGGATGTACAAAAGAAGGCGAAAACTACCAGCGCACAGGAGAAAATGTCTGCATTCACTCGTAAGTACTTATAATAATATAAATTTTTGGTGATCAGAGGATAATCAGCACATATTAATTTAATTATGTTTGCCTGAGGAAACTACAGTATTCTACAAGATTTCATTAGTCCAGTGATTGATAACTGATTTAAATGTAATTTTATATTTGTCAACATGTCATACTGTAATACTCTTTATTATTATGCCCTAATTAATTATTAATACATTACAAAATAACCAAGGTGTTCCGTGAAAAGTTGAGGATTTTTGAAGTGTTCCGTCGTAAGAAAAATCTGGGAAACGCTTCTTTAGGATATCTTTTGGCCTCACCATCTAGCTTTCTCTCATAATTAGATTTAGCCTTCCTTGCCATAGCGGTCACCTTTCTTTGTTTGTGCCTTATACATCTCATGGGCATGCTGGTAGCTCTTCTCTATGACCCTGGGAAGAGACTCGCAACGTTTACTTTCTCACTTTCTTTTTTGCATGAATAACAATTAGAATGATTGTTATTCATGCAAAAAATAAACATCTTTCACCTTAAACCTACATCCTTACAGCATAACTGGCATCCTTTATCTTCGCTCTAGGAAAACATAATTTATTTATTCACACTCTCCGCATATCAGTGAATCGCCACACAAAATCTCATCCTGATTTTCATCCTTTGCACTTTCGCATCTGTGTCATTCCATTCCCCAGGCGTTTCTCCAACCACTGATCTCACGTTTTGTTCCGTAAAGAACTCCACGTAAGTCGCTGTCTTTTCCATGCTATCTTTTTCATTCGTACAATCACTCATACCGCTTGAAACGCTACTACGCCAATCATATTATCACGCGATTCGTCTTTCAACTCTCCGCTATCATTCTTCTCACTCTCTTCACACTTCTAGCATTCCCTTACGAAACGCTTTCGACAAACACTTTCTCCAGTTTCATTCATCATCACGAACCATGGGCTCACTGCTAGTTAGTGTCCTATACCTCCTTCACTGTCTTCATCCACCTTTCTTTGTCCAATACACAGTCTTGTAGTTACTGTAACCCCATTCCACACCAGTCCTTTATATCATATATCCATTCTCTGTATAGTCTACCTCTTCTGTTTACACCTCACTCTGCAGATGTGTCCAAATAATTGCAGCTTCCGTTTTATGATCTTCTTCATTGGATTCTCCTTTGGTTACCTTCCGATAGAGCTCTTCATTTGTGACTTTCTGTACCCATCCTATTCTTAGAATCTTCCTGTAACAAGTTTTCTTTCAAATGCCAAAATTCTTTTTCTTCATTCCTTATTTATTACTCACGTTTCAGATCCATACAGTACACCTTAAAGATGAATGTTTCCAGTACTTTTAATTTTGTTTGCAGGCTGATCACTTTACTATTCCGGATGTTATCCATGGCCTTCAGATTTGTTCTCCCTTTGCAATCCTGATCTTTATTTCTTTTTTACAGTCCAAATCATACGTCATTTTACTTCCCAAATATGTGAATTGTTGTACATTTTCTATATCAAATCCATCCACTTGTATCTTGTTTCATGTTCTTCTCATCAAATACCACTGTCTTTTTTTTTATCCAAGTTCATAAAAAGTCCAAATCTTTTTCCCTTCCTCATTTAGCAGTTTCAATGTTTTTGTAGTTCTCTTTCGTCTTCTTCAATAATAACAATGTCATCTGCAAATCTCAGATTGTTAGTTCTCATCCCATGCATGATATCCTTTTGCATCTTCTTCATTTTATCCATTGCTCTTTCTAAATGTGCGATGAAAATGCTTGGTGATATTGGGTCCCCCTGTCTAGTACCTCTGCTTGTTTTAAACCATTTCCCCAGTTTATCACCTATTCTGACTGCTGAAACTGCATTCTTGTAAACATCTTTTAATACATCTATTAGATTTCTGTCAATTCCATAGGATTCTAGCACTGTTAATGTCACTTTCTGGGAGATACTGTCAAATACCTTCTGAAAATCAACAAAGTAAGCATATATGTTTTTTTTTTCAACTTGCTTTCTCTGCTATTAACTTCATTGTCAAATCTGTTGAATTGTAGTTCTATCTTTGCTCGTCTTTAAGGTATGCTTCCAATAGTGTTCTCAATCTTTTTGTCAATATCATCATCACCACCTGACCAAGGTGACTTGTCAAGGCAATTGTTCTATAATTTTTACATTCTAGCTTATTTTCTTGTATAATGTCAATATCGATTTCACCCACTCCTCTGGCATTTTCCCTTCTTTCCATACCATATTACATAGTTGGTGTATTTCTGTAACCATACTTTCACCAACCACCATATTTAATCATTTCTCCAGTGATGTTATCATTACCAGGATTCTTGTTGTGTTTTAGCCGTCCTATTGCTTTTTCTACCTCTCCTCTTAAAATGTCCATATCATACTCATTACCTGGTGGTGATAGCTGCTTCAATTCTTCAGTCAGTTTCCCAACGCTATCTAAATCTGGTTTTTCTTCATATAACTCATTATAGTATCTTATACACCGCTGTACAATTTTATCTTTATTCATCAATACTTTGCCTTTTTCATCTTTGTTGCCAGTGTTAGTTACCACCGTCTATTAATGATTCTAATCATTTTGTACACCTACCTACTTTCATGCTCTCCATAGTGCTGTTCTATATTATTGCATTGAGCTTCTAACCATTTCGTCTTATCCATTCTGACTGCTTTTATTCACCTCATTACACTTTCTTCTACATTGCTCCTATATTGTTCTGATGTATCCCTTCTTATCTTCAGTGTTTCTTGTCTAATCCACTTCTTGATGTTCTCTTATTCTGGTACTATTTCTTCAACTGCGTCTTCTATCGCAGTTGAAGAAATAGTATCTTCCTTCACTACCCCATTCATTCTGAGATTTGAATTTTTTTCTTTGTCCACACATTTTAGTTTCTCCTCTAACACTGTTCTCAACCTTCTTCCTATTTCTGCTTCACTTATTCTTGCTATATTTCTTCGTTTCTGACGGTGGGTGTATTTCCTTTTTAATTTCAACTTGATGCTTGCAATTACTAAACTATGATCCGAGTCTCTATCCGCTGGTTGAAAAGTTCGACGCTGCAGTACCGATGTTATCCATCTTCTTTTAATCGTAATCATATCGATCATGTTCTTGGTTTTCCCATCATTTGATCGCCACGTCCATTTTCTACAGTCCTTTTGTAGAATCTTGTGTTACAGATCACCGTCTCGGAGTCCAAAGGAAATTCTAACATTTTCTCACCTCGTTCATTTCTTTCTCCAAAACCATATGTTCCCATAACACTTTCCCATCCATCATTATCTATTCCGACTTTGGCATTCCAATCTCCTTCAATAATTAGTACATCTTGCTTTGGTATTGTTTCTATTGTCTCTGTCAGGTGTTTGTAAAATAGGTCAATATCTGTGCTATCAAATGTGGATGCATATATCTGGACTATTGATATATTAAATGGTTTTGCTTGAAATCTTGCTACTATGATTCGTTCATTGACTGGTGTGTAGCCTAATGCCTATTTATCTATTTTGTTGAGAAGGAAGCCAACTCCTGCTTCGTGCTTGATGTCATGCCCTGACTATATGTCTTCGCATCCATTTATCTCTCCTAATGAATGTCCATCGCATCTCCACCAGTCCTAGTATATCCCACGATATCTCTTCATTTCCTCGCAAAGTAATCCTAGCTTTCCTGACATCCAACGTGTCCGTACATTCCATGTTCCTAGTGATAGTAATTCTGTTAGTTTCCGTTTCCTTTCGGTATTCCACTTTACGATCCAATCCCGATCACTCGATTGGTATCACGGACCTTGTTCATCCGAGACAGCATGTTTTGGCCGTTGATCGTATAGGCGTCAGGTAACAATAGTGTATTTTCCTTAAGGTCAGAGCATCGATACTCATATGACCGACCCTCCTACTTTGCCCAGGCTTGGGACCGGCATGAGATCTCTAAGGATCCCATGGCGAAGTTCCAGTTTCATTCCCTTCCAAAAATCTCGTTCTGCGAAGGCGATACATTTCGCATATACTACTGGGAACGTAATCTCGCGCGTTAAAATCGTCCGCCATTGTTTAGTGCATCGGCGCCATGCTGCACAATGCAGTGTGCAAGGAAACAAATGTTAACTCTTTAAAAATCAGAAAACTAAACAAACTACACTTACCCGAATCACCCGAACACTCTTTTCACGGCCCTCATATACATAATAATGCCAAAAGAATGACATAATTTACGCTAAAGACTTCCAAAAAGAATTTTTTTCGACACTGAAATTCACCACTTGTGCTATCATCCGGCCTCGAGGCAAAGTTCCAGTGGTGCAATTTATCGTTTTATTTATTTTTCCTTATCAGGGAGGATTTAGATGACTATATTGATGGCACGTTGGGTTTTTATTCGTAACAGGAATTTACGTAGTGTAATGCGTTGAGATCTGCACAGGTGAAGGTGTGAGTAGTAGAGAGAGAATAGTTATATTGCGTGTCACTCAAAGAGATAACGAACAGTAAAATATTATTAAAATAGAAGCCATTTAAAGCATTGATAATGCCACCAGAAATGATTTTTGGAACAACACCGTAATAGTGATTTAAAGGCATCGAAGAATGACACAAGAACGGATTGGATCTTGGATTTGATACCATCATGAGAGAAATTAGTGACGGATCATTAATTGGAACTCGAAATCTCTTTGTGACAGCGACTATTTTACACTGAAAAGAGAGTTTAAGTTGAAGGGGTAAATTTTAAACACTCTACGAGAAAATTTCATAACTTGGATTCATCTTAATGTTTTCATCAAGTTAATAGCAACTGCACACAATTTCGGAATTTTCGTAGACTTAATGTAAGAAAATAAACTAAATTTATACTTTTTATTGCCCGCAATCTAACAATAACGACAATAAACGTACTAGAGGAACTACAAACAAAAAAATTACAACTTTAAGAACTAGCGCAGTTCTTTTGAGACATATTAATACTAACATATATAGTTAGGCAGTGCCTTATTTGACATATCAAGTGTGTAACGGCTATTGTGGTGCATACGTAGTTATTTGTTCAGTGGAGGTCTGATAGGTTATAAACATGAGACTTCTGAATGTCATGAAGTGTTGAGCACCTGGCTTCTTTTTAAGGTGGTACCATTCGATCATATACCTCCTGGGGTTTATTATTCTTAAACCGACATTGTATCGCATGTCAATGCAGAGGACCGATTCATGTCATGATCTGTGAGAACATGCACAATGAGACTACTACTTTTTATATTCAACGTTTCTCCGGTGGTTCATTTTTTTACGGATTTCAAAAACTTAAATTCTGTACCGGTCTGTGCGATGTAAGCCAGCAGTAGGTGGATGGAATCTTGTATATCCAAAGATGTTTTTAGAGAGAAATGCTGTTTGTCTAATGTAGAGGTAGGCTATGGAGAGGTTTAAAAGTAGTTCTAATAATGACGTGTTTTCGAAAAACTGCGCTCTGTGCCTTAACTCTGCCAGCGTCGAGTAAGAATAGATTTCTTACTCTTACTCGATACCTTCCCTAAAAAGCAGTGTACACACCCTTAATGTGTATGTGTGTAGATGCACATACACTTAATTTTTTTTTAATATATTATTTTTAATGACAATTAATTTTTCCGATAGAAAGTCCATCATTAAGCTTGGAAATGGGACGATGAAGAACTTTAATGCTTTCTTTGAAAATACATTCAAATATGTAGGCACTTCTACATCGAAGCACCTACCAATTTTATTATTATCCCAAAGCATATTCTATGCGCAGTGTTATCAGTTCCATTTCTAAAGTATATAAGATAGAGGAATAAATCGATCTAGCGCTCTCGCGAATATGCAGAGAAAAGTATCACTCATCATACGTTTGTATTGTTTTTTGAATGTTCAATCATCCAATCGCCCGCCTTGATGATGATTTAAGAAACTTGAACCGAAATATTTCTGTCTAATGTTTACCTTAATTAAACTTCATTATTGTGTGTACATGTTCTTATTCTAAAGGAATCATCTGAAGTAACATAATCGCATAGCTGAAGCAGAGTCTCAATTTCATGACATTTGGAAGTTTTTGAATCTGAAAACTATAGGAAGCGTTTTATTACGTTAAATGCATTATTTTTCACATTACATTTATTTACATTTTACTCATATTTACATATATCTGAATTTTACACTACATTTTCATATTTCATTATATCTACATATTTTACTTTTTGCACTACATTGACATTTATTTATTTACAACTTACTACAAATTTCTCTACTGAGTGATTGCTGCATTAGACAGTGGTGTGTAGCCTAGAGTGCTACAATATAAATCCGCCCAAGATTCGTCTATTATTATTCGGGCATCTCCATGGAGTCGGTAGGCTCATTGCGGGAGACCCAAACTATCCTCGCATCTATATTACCTCTTCTTGAACTCATTGACAGACGAAGCACTCACAACTGAGTCAGGAAACGCATTCCATTCATTCACCACTCTCCAAGAGAAACATCTAGTCCTCACACCCTTCATAACCACATGCTTACTTAATTTCCAGGGATGACCTCTTGTGTTTTTCCACGAGTATCCCACTGCTGAAATATTTCCCCTGCATCAATCTTATAAAAATCTTTTAGTAAGTTCAATGTTTCTATCATATCCCCTCTTTTTCGCCTATCAACCAACTTCTGCAACCCACAAACTCCAAGTGTGTGGGTTGTAGAAGTTGTACAATATCAGTGTAGGAAGCCTTCTTTACACCACTCACCTCAATTGGTTACCACTTCCTGATCTTCAAGGAAATCCAGAAAAACAGTAATCCAGATGTAGATGTATCGACGCCTTAAAAAGAGGAATAATAACTTCTTTATCTCAGCATGTTAGCGAGTTCTTCAATAGCCAAGTAATCCTAAGAGCTATCTTGACAGACACCTTAGTCCCTCTGAACTTCAACTCTATATCCGGCAACACTTCCAAGTCCCTAGCCTCATCAGTCTATTGGAGTACAGTTCCATCAATGTGGTACACAGCTTATACTCATTTAATCCCAAAATGTATAACTTTACACTTTTCCACATTGAACTGATATCCATTATTATTTTTGTCTATACTGCCAGCTTATTTAAATCATCCCGCAAACTCTCTACATCAGTTTAATCAATTATTGCGCTACCCAACTTTGCATCACCAAACAATTGAATATCTCCATTAAAGTAATTTCCTCTATCATTTATGTATACAAAATAAACAATAACGGTCCAAGCACAGAGACTTGTGGCACACTACTGGTCACCAGCTTCATCATGGACTCTGCTCCTCCATTACTTTTTGGTATCTTTCCATGAGCCATTCTCTTATCATCATCACCAGTTTAATATCCATCCCCATTTGTTCTAATTTGCGTGACAGTAATGTGGTATCCTGTCAAAAGCCTTAGCAAAATCCAACAGTGTCACTGTACAGCCATTCCGCTTGACCAACTCAGTTGTCACTCTATTATAAAAGTTAATAAATTACTAAGTCAAGTCTGACCTTTAACAAAACCATGTTTCCTCCCATAGAGTATCGTATTCTTATACACCTATTCCTGGGTTTTACCTTTAAGCAACTTTTCCAATACTTTTAATGCCACTTTCGAGATGGTGATCGGCCTGCCTAGGTTTTCTGAACATATGACCAGATCCAATACCCTCACATCGAGTCCCTTCAGTTATACGCTGTTTCAAGTAATTATCTCGTAGAAGGTGTATGATTACATTTCCTTTTTGCCACGTGATCTTTCCTCTTTTTAGTCGATATAACCGTAGCTGAAATCCCTCATAATAATTACTGGACCTACATTCATCGCGCGCTAATTTGCTGATACGTCTTCTACATCACCCCCTTGCCCCCCCCCCCTTCCGGCCTATAGCAGCAACCAACTGTATATTTGGTTCCGTTGGCCATTTCACACCAGATCGTTTCAAATGAACTATCATTCACACGTCTATCCTCTTGATATCCTACTTTTTTTGGCTGCAATTCTTCAACTATCATTAACAATAGTCCTCTCCTTGTACTATCTTCTTATTCTCCCTGAAATACTATATCCATCAGATTCTTTTCCTGTGACTACATCTTCTGTTGTCAGCCAAGCTTCACTGATGCCTTTAACTTTTGGCGAGATTACACTGAAACTAATGCCAAAAACTCTTCCCTCTTATTTAGAATGCTTCTTGCATTAGTATACAAAAATTGTAGACTAACTTTCGTTCTTATATAATCTTTATAACCGACACATTCTACTCCTTTCACTATTCACAATAGCCCCATACTGATTTTTATCCGCTCTATTCTCCAAATTATTCTGCGATGAAAGATCACCAAAAACACATTCGCCACATAAGTTTCTTCCTCCTAATCTCATCAATTCTACTTTCCCTGCCCAAATACTGCAACTTGCTAAGAAAATAGAAGGCTCTTCAAAACGCTTATGACCTTCCCTGTTTAGATGCAACGCATCTCTTGCATACAGCTCTCTCTTTGCCTTCAAACACACTCCAAACATCAACATATTCCAGAACTCTTTTTCTACAAATTCTTGCAGTCATATCGTTCATTATTATCGCCCTTCTACTTAATTCATAAATCATCACAACGAGGCAGCACAGTCACAATCTTTCCTTTGGCACTTCACGATATCTAACATTGTTCTTAAATCCTTTACCACACGATTAATACTATCTCAAAAGTCATTTGTGCCCACCATCACTATAATCTCTTCTACATTTCGTTACCGCTAAATTCACTCTCTACTGTTCCACCAGACGAGCCCTCCTTAGGCATTCAACTCTTCATACCCGTAATCATTGAATCTCCATATATTATACCACTCATAACTTCACTCACATATAAGCAAGAGTTTCTCACACTCTCCTTTTCTGCACTTCTGCGTTAGTCTCCTGGTTTCACGACTTTCCCTCATCCCTCTTTTTCTTATTCCCTCACTCACAACATCTCTTTTCTTCTCGACCGTTTGTTCTTTCATTTTTTTGGTTGTTTCTTATCACTTTAATTATCTTCATTACTCCCTTATTCACTAAATTATATCTCTTAATCCTGTTCTAGTTACATCAGCTAAAGTAATCTCAATGGTCCTAATCTCTCAATTCAGTCTTCACACCCTGAACCTCCTTACTGAGCACTTCCAATTCTTCTTATAGGATATGAAGTTCGGACATTTTAGGGCCAGAAAAGAACGGGTAGCTCTTCTTACAGGAATCTCGATCTTAAATAAAAGCAATAGCACTTGAACAGTTAACTGGTACACCACTGCCCCCTTCAACCTAGAAAGCGGAATAGACACAAGAACTGATTTGCGATTAAGCATCAATGATTCCTCCTATGCGCCAACATCGTTACAGATGCCCTTTAGTGGTAGCTGTGGCTGAGGTTGATGCTTATTGAACATATGTGCATGTCTCTATATGTTCATATAGAGACATGCACATATTGAGTATTAACAAGCTACTCTGAACTCAATTAATTTTTGTTTAGATAAAAGTAAGCAGTTTCAGCATCATTTATGTTTCCAAGGAATAGTCTTATTCCTCCCTTAACGGTTGCTTCTCATTTCGAAGCTCTTCGTTCAGAGAGTTGAAGATTCTTGATCCCAGGAAAGGGAATTGACGCTGCATGATTCTTTCTTTTTGCCTACGGTATCTGGAAAAGAAGACCATTTTGCCTTGAGGGCACAGTGGTTGTCATCGAGGCTAATCCAGTGTTTATTTCGATGTAAGAAAATAAGTTTACTATAAAAGAGGAGGATTAAGTTAGTAATTAATTGCAGTGTGATTAATATTGAAATGTTTTTAAGCATTCTGTTGTGTAGATTGAAATTTGCAAGTATGTTTCTCCCCAACTCAAATTCCATATATGCGATATTCTTGAGCATGCGATTGCGTAATACACAGTTTGTAAAATACATAAGTTACTACGTGTTTAATATTATGCATTCTGTACAATATGTACCTTAGTTCGGCTGCAACTGCTTCGAAATGGGTTCACCATTTTATATTATGAGCCACATTTATGTCCAGATACGAGTAGGTATCTGGATATATACCTGGACTCTCTGAATGGTATATCTTCTTCTTCTACGCGTTATTCCCGCCTCCTATGCAGGGTCCGTGTGTTACTTAGATGCGACTTCTTGTTAGTACTACTCCCAACCGACCCGTCGCCTGGTCTGCCGCTGGGGGGGATATATTTTTGACTGTAGAGGCGTATGTTCACGGGGCCGGTTTGCCTGTATGCGGGATGAAAAACGCCAGATAAACTGGCGGAAAAAACCCTACTGACCGCGCCCAAGACCGGCTAACTTGGCTATGCCTGAGGAAGATCCTCAAATTCCTCACGTCTACAACGGGAATCGAACCTAGGACACTCCTTCCCCAGGCATATGGTTGCGAAGCGCAAAGCCACTAGGCTAACCGCTCAGTCACTCTCTGAATAGTATATGATATCATATATTATCATCGTATACAAGAATATCGCACATGATGTTTAATTGGCAGGATTGTTTCTCTACTCTTCAGTTCAAATAGGATAAATTTACATGGTATATTCCGGTAATTGACCACATTTTTAATAAGCTATATAAAACACAATGAATAAAAGACCCGACAAGTTTCGTAAGTCGTTTGACTTAAATCTTCAGGGGTAAGAGGTAACGTAAAGTTTAAAACACAAAGAAAAGAGAAATTACTGGTAACAGTTCATGCTACACAGCTGTAGCCGTCTGACAATTAATAAAATTAAAAATCAGAATTCAGATTCAAAGCAGTGCTAAGTATAAACAATGCTGGATGATGCCACGTTCTGTTGTTCACGTTCATGATGTCCGAGGTCTGACTGAGGTATATTTTTTATTAAAGCTGACCAAACTTGGTGGAGAATTAATCCTTGATTTTTATTGCATTGTGTTGGTATTTTAAGCATGTTTGCAGCTTCTTTAAATTTCCTTATGTAACAGTTTTTTTTTTTACATTTTTTATGTACGACATGTTTGTTTTCTGCCAGAGTATATTGTGGCCGGTGGTATGGAAAGCTAGACCTGATTTGTGTTCTCTTCTGTTCTGCACATCCTTTTGGTGTTTGTTCATGCGAATTTCCCCAGATCTTCCTGTTTGTCCTACGTAGCAGATGCCGCAAGAACAATAAATTTTGTAAACACCTGGCTTTTTTAAAGGATGGTGAGGAGGTTTCCGGGGATGTAGAAATCTCGAAATTTTTTCCAGCGGCAGAAAGGCTACCTTGATATTATATTTGTTAAGTAATTTAGCCATCTTGTCTGTAACATTTTTGATATATGGAAGCGTGATAGCGGTTTGAAATCGTGTTTCTGAGAGATGCTTGTAGGATGTCTGTGGAGGATTTTTTGATAGTCTTGGTTTCATAACCATTCTTTTGAAAGATCTGTGTTGGATATTCTAATTCTTCATTTCTCTGTTTTTCTGTGCTGGAAATGTTATACGCTCTGTCCCTTAGGGTTTTATTAGACCTATTTTTTGCGAAGGGCGGTGGTGTGAGGCTGCATTAAGAAATCTTCCTGTGTCGGTGGGTTTTCTATATATTGAGAAAGAAAGTTTATTATCCTTTTCATTGACTTCTAATAGAATGTCTAGAAAAGGCAGTTTCCTAAGTTGTTCTTGTTCTAAAGTAAATTTTATATTATTATGCAAATTATTTAGGTAATCTTTGAAAGCAATGAGTTCATCTGTTGTTCCTGGCCATATGACGAATATATCGTCTACATAGCATAGCCATATTTTTGGTTTTTTATGATAATTGTTTAAAGCATTATTGTCAAAGTTTTCCATAAATAGGTTAGCTAAAGCCGGAGAGAGGGAAGAGCCCATGGCCAATCCTTCTTTTTGTTCCCAATATTTGTCTTGATACATGAAAAAAGTATTATTTATACAATTTTTATAAAAACCTACGATGTCCGGAGGAAAAAGGTCTTCCAGGAGGTTCAGTTTCATTTCTTGGAACATTTGTAAATGGGCTGATAACATCCAAACTTGCTAAAGATGTCTGAAGGTCCAATATAAATATCTTTTACTTTTTCAAGAAAATGTGTACTGTTCTTGATGAAAGATGTTTTTTATGTATGAGGTAAAATCATGTTGGTGAGATGTCTTGCTAAATTAGAGGTCGGAGAGTCTCTACCATTTACTATTGGTCTTAAGGTAATACTTATGTTATGAATTTTTGGAACACCGTAAATTCTTGGAACTAATGGGTGTTTTGAATGTAGAGTTCTTTTGAGTTCTTCAGTCCAATTAGGTATCTTTTTGATTAGATCATTGGGTTTATTGTGAGCGCGCCAAGCGGGATCTCTGTCTAAAGGTTTATAGGTATTAGAATCTTCAAGAAGAGTTTTCATTTTATTATTATAATCTTCAGAGTTCAAAACTACTTTTGCGATATTTTTGCCTGATTTAATTCTTTGAGGGAAGTGTATTCCGTGTAAGGAAGATTCCTTTGAGGTCATTTACTTTGCATTACTTTTGTATTACCAGGTAAATTTCTTATTCCTTTTTCTACTTGAGCTGCTATGTCAATTTTTGGGATGAAATGTGACGTTAAGGCAATGTTAAAACCTTTTAGGAGTAGATTATTTTCTTCTCTTGAAGAAAGGTTGATAACTACTTTGGCATAATCTACGTGTTTTCTTTGTTTTTCGTGAAGAAGTAAGCTGAATTTTCTGATTAAAGTATGTTTCTTCCGATCACAGATTGTCGTAGCCTTGTTATATTGTGATGATGTCAATATTGTTCCATAGGTTGGAAGGAAGAGATGTGGCTAACTTACTATGTAGAGAAAATGTATCCCGGCTTATTTGTGCTAATCCAGATCTAGTGGCTGCAATCTTTTCTCTCAGAATAGCTAGTTCCATTCTTCGGTAAATTCTGTTGGCTTTATTTGTATGGAATGCACGCTTCATTTGGATGAACTTAGGAACGATTTTGTTATCTCTGCATCGGATTAAGAATATAAGACGGTTGATGAAATTAAGACGTTTAATATGTAATTTCTCTAGTTGCCTAACTATACCAAAAGCACTCACCGTAAGTGTTTAATTGTAAGTGGAGGTTTCTGTGGTTTAGAAGTTCACATGATATATTCCGGTAATTGGACCACATTTTTTAATAAGCTATACAAAACACAATGAATTAAAAAAAATACCCGACAAGTTTCGTAAGTCGTTTGACTTACATCTTCAGGGATAAGCTGCAAACATGCTTAAAATACCAACACAATGCAATAAAAATCAAGGATTAATTCTCCACCAAGTTTGTTCAGCTTTAAAAATAAAAAAAATATACCTCAGTCAGACCTTGGACATTATGAACGTGAACAGCAGAACGTGGCATCATCCAGCATCGTTTAAATTCAGCACTGCTTTGAATCTGCATTCTGATTTTTAATTTTATGAATAGTCAGACGGCTACAACTGTATAGCATGAACTATTACTAATAATTTCTATTTTCATTGTGTTTTAAACTTTAAGTTACCTCTTACCCCACAAGTTAAGTCAAACGACTTACGAAACTTGTCGGGTCTTTTGTTAATTCATTGTGTTTTATATAGCTTATTAAAAAAAAATGTGGTCCAATTACCGGAATATACCATGTGAACTTCTAAACCACAGAAACCACCACTTACAAGGATAAATTTAGTTTTCTGATTGTTTATTTTGATTTTGTTTTCACTGAACTATGAATGCAAGCTTAATAAATCGAATTCCATGTTGCGCTTTTAGGTTGGCATGTTGCTTAATGGTCAAACTAATTTCCTGTATTATCAGCAAAGCTGATTAGTTTCACTTTAAACTCTATTGCACAGGGGTTGTTCATATAGATCAGAAATAAGATAGGTCCCAGAACTGAGCCTTGAGGAGCTCCAGAGGAACCTTTTTCCAATTCCGACGGTGTGCAGTTTTTTATTAGTATATCATGAATACAGCATTTGACACTGTCGATCATGCTATATATTAGTATAGCATGATCGACAGTGTCAAATGCCTTCTTCTCTACGTCTACGAAAATAGCTTCTGTTTTTTTTTTTTTTTTTACTGTTGTTAATGCTCTTATATATGAGTTCAGAAACTTTTAGGCAAGCTTGTTCAATGTTACGTTTTTAAGGGGTCCGTACTGTGTTTGATGCTGAAGAGTGTTACTGATTTAAAAAAATAGCATTTTTTATTGCGAGTTCAAGGATTTTGAGAGAATTGGTAAAACAGAGATTGATCTGGAGTTTGTGTAATTATCGATGTCGCCTTTCATATTAGTTTTTATAAATATTTTTATAAATATTAGTTTTCATAGGTATGGTTATGAATTCATCAGTTACTTAGTTAATCATATAAGCACCGCTATTTATAAAGATTCTGTTCCTTTCGTTGACTATCATGACTGGGAAATACTTTCTGTTTACACTGCTAACCCATATGTGAATCCCAGAACCTCCCTTTATTTCTTCGATTAAGAAATAAAGGGAGGTTCTGGGGGGATTTCCAAGATCACTGGAGCAGTGATCTTGGAAATCCCCCCCCAATAGAGCTTATTAAGGTTCATTTGTCCGTAAGAGGAATCATTAAGTTTGAGGCTCCTCATATCGTTTAGGTACTTATCTTTTCTATTGCGTTTTATTTTGACTATTATTGAGAAATGATCTGTTAGGTGGTATTCGTATATTCCGGCTTCGTCATTTGTGCTCTCTGTCGCGCTTCTTATGAAGACATGATCGATACACGAACTTCATCTCCCATATTCTCAGTCGGTTGGAAGACATACCATCTGAAAAGAATATAACGCATAATATTTGGGCATTCGTCCACTTCTCTAGTAATTTAACGAGTCTGTGTTTACATTGGTAGTAAATTGTTTCATTTTTAACACTTTATTATGGCTCCTCTTTAAAATCATCGGTTGTGTAATCATGTGATCTACATATTAGAATAAATGAAGTATTGTTATTGTGGGTTCAAGATTCACAAGTACTCGCATGAAAGTCACATTTTGTTAGATTTTTCTGTGTATCCTTCGCCAAAATTAAAACGCCACCCGATCTGTTACATGCCTTACGAGATACCCAGGAATACCAAACATCCTTCTCTTCCAGTTTTTATCCATATCTCAGACTGTATGATCACATCAGGCCTTGTGTTGATACGCTTCAGCACGACCAGAAGCTCATCGAGATTTTGTTTAACGCTCTTAATGTTTACATGTAATATACAGATGTTAGTTTCAGATATAAAGAATTTCTGGTTCTTCAGGTCTTCTAAATATTCCATTGATATGTCGTCTATATGCTTCTCCATTAGAAGCGTATTTTACTCAGGTCTTCTTGAGTCCTTATTCGATGTATTTGTTCCACCGTGAAAATATCTTACCATCTCTAATCCAGGCAAATTGAAAACTGTTTACTATCTTGAATTGATTTACATATTGAATATCGTTAACAAGCATTCAACAAAGGCTAAAAAACAAAAATATTTGTTTTGCAACTTTAGTTGTATGCTTGTTAACATATATTTAATATCTTTGAACTGAGTTTCCCGTATTCCTTAGCCTTTTTTTTATCAACCTGTCTCTAGTCCCGCTGTCTTGAAACATAACAATACTCGGCTTGATTTTGTTTTTATTTATTACCGGCTCTCTCTCGGAGCCGTCACAGCGTCGTTCTTTTTTTCAATTGGTAGAACGGTGGGGATTTTATTGAGAATAATTGGGATATATTAGGTTGGCTCTTCCGGAATTCCTACAGTTTCAATATTACTTGCATGAAATTGCGTTTCTAGATCATTTAGCCTTAATTCAATGGCACTAATATTTTTTTAGTATTTCGCTCTCTTCGGTTAATTTTGGGCTTTCTTCTTTAAAGCTTTCGTGTTATTCTTAATAGTTCGATACTTTGTATAAAATCCTGCAAACACCAGTTGTTGCAAAATCTATAAACTTTTAATTTTTGATTTCGTCCCTTATTTTATAAATTATGCTCTTTGATTTCTGTACTTATATACTGTTTATATCTCTTTGTATTTGTTCTCTGAAATTAATTAATAGTTCCTTCAGGTCGACTTGAATCTTACCTTCTATACCCGAAGCTTTACCATTACCAAAGAGCTGTTATTATTTAGATTTTCTTATACGTTTATGTAACCTATCAGATCTCCATAATATCTGTAATCATCTCAAGGCTTTGCGTAACTGAACGTTTCGTTCTTAATATGCCAAATGATGCGAGTGACTAATTTAATTCATGTTACATCTTGCAATACAACTCTCCCCACCCCATGGCCGACTTTTAACATCAGTTGTTTTGCAATATGTAACATGAATATTATAAACGTAAGATTCATGTTACAAGACAACATGAATAAGCGTACTAATCTTTCTGACGAAGCTGTTACTACACACCGAAATGTCTTGATTATTATCACAATTAATTTACGAGTAAATCCGTTTACGACCAGGAAAGGGTAAAGATAAAAGATTACGAATCTCAGATATTTTAAAAGTAGCCACCTGGAATGTACGAAGAATATCAACAAAGAATTAGCAAAACAATTAAAAATATTAATATAATCGTGATAACAAAACCAAAAAGAAATTAAAGACGAACCAAAGATCTAGATGGTTTTACTATTTACTATTATGGAGTGGACCAACATATCAGAGCTTCTAGGGGAGACGCCATTTTAATCGACAATAAATGGGGGGAGGGGGTAATACGAAAGTACAATTTTATGAATGATCGAATTTCACAGTTAAATTAAAAACAAATAGAAGAGCTACTTAAATATCGTAGGAGTGTATGTCCCCGAAGAAGGTAAAGAAAAAGATTCTGAACAGTTTTATGAGAAAGTTTTATGTTATATTTAACTACAACAACAGTTAAATATAACAAAAATAACCAGATAATGATAGCAGGGGATCTTCATGCTAGGACAGGAAATAATCCAATCCCAAATGTTTTTAGTAAACTATGTAGAAAGTTGCATAAATCATAACAGTCGAGAACTATTAGACTTGAGTATTTTCAATAATTTTAGAATAACTAATATGTTCCAAGAAAGAAGTATTAATAAACATATACTTGGAATGGCAGAGGGGAAATATCTATAATTGATTATATCACTACTAATCAGACACGTGTGAGAGATGTACATGTTAACAGAGAAAATGAATTTTTAGATCATTTCTTGGTAGTTTATGAATAGAAATGGAGAAAGTGTTGGATCGTGCTTCCTTGTTTTTGATCCGCCATCTTGTTTTAACTCTGTTCTTAAACAAGTAATAAGTTGCTAGTTGATTACTAATTTAAATATAGAGAATTTTATATTTTTAGAGTGCGCCACTCTATATCTAGATCAGTCTAATGAATTTTAGTGAAACCAAGCATCAACTAATTTTATATCAATATTATTTCTTACGTATACAGAGTTTATCTCTTATGTTTAAAGCTCCCGCTAGGCCGATAGTTTCATGAACGGTGCAGTAAAAGAGATTCAGGCAAACACAATTTTAAAATCATCAAAACAAAACATTATTTCTGGGTTATATATTATACATATAAACTCAATTCTGAGAACAAGATAATATAAATGTCTTAGCTTAACTGGTCACAACATCTTACAGATTCAGTCTATGAGCATTCTGCTATCAGACTTATAGCTTTCACAATATTAAAATTGTAAGGGTGTAATAATTGATTGTAAGGGAAGCGGCACTCCCATGGAACCCTAGCTGGATCTATCCTCTCCTCCTACTTTGAGGAAGACCAACTTACTTTAATCTTTCCTATAAGGCCTTATAAGCCAACTCTTCTTACTTTATGACCCTTCTTACTTTTCTCTTTTTACTTTATGACCCTTGTGCTATTAGAGTACTCGAGGGCCATGGGGTCTTTTCATTTCTGGCCTTACAACTATGTCCTCTCTATAAACCTTACTATATTTCTTCTATAATCTACCCTTTCCCCTTCAATATACCCTATTCCTACTATGGGTTTAAATTCGGAAGAAGGCGAGTTCAGAAGCCTTAAGGTAGCAGCCCTACCACTGAACTATTCCATCGTCAGGCTAGTCCCCTGACATGGAGAACATAACCATACTTGTAAGCTGACAGAAAAAGATAATCGGATTGAATCTATGGGAAACGACCCTGGAATGGAAAAGGGAAAACGAAAATGGAAACGACAAAATATAATACACATAGCAAACTGGAATGTAAGAGGAATAGCATATAAAGAAATAGAATTAGACCAGTTATTAAATGAAAGAAATTTTAAAATAGCAGTAATCACTGAAACAAAAAAGAAATTAAAAGGAACTATGAGAACTTAAAATTTTAATGTGATATACAGTGGAGTCGACAGAGACCAAAGAGCACAAGCAGGAGTCATGATTTGGATTCATAACTCCCTTTCAAAACAGTTAAAACATTATAAATTATGGAATGAAAGAATAATAGAAGCTAGAATAAAAATAGATAGAGGCTATTTAACAATAATTGGTTTATATGCCCCAGAAGAAGGAAGAGAACAGGATAATATTGATTTTTATAATCAGTTACAAAATATATATAATAAAATAAATAAAAATGATTACATAATTTTAGCAGGAGACTTAAATGCAAGAATTGGAAACACGAAAATTAATAATAATATAGGAATACATGGAGAACACACTCTAAACAGAAATGGTAAAAAATTGATTGACTTTGTAGTTTATAATAACCTAAAAATAATGAATTCCTTCTATAAACATAAAGACATACATAAATATACTTGGGCAGCAAGAGGATGGAAATCAATATTAGATTACTTCATATTAAATGAAAAGACATCAAAATTTTCACTAGATGTTAGAGTTCACAGAGGAAATGAAATAAGCAGTGACCACTTCCTTGTTAAAATAAAATTAAGATTACCACCTAAATGGCTACAAGTAACAAGAACAGAAAGAAAAATTGAAACATTTGTTTATAAAACTAGACTATTGAATGACACAAATGTACAATGGCTATATGAACAAAGAATTAACCAATATCTAGACAAAATAAAACAAAATGAAGAAATAGAAATAGAATGGCTTAATATAAAAACGACACTAAATGCAGCAGCAAATGAAAACTTAGGAAAGACCAAAAAATTCAATAAAAGAAAAAAAACTGAAGATCTGGGATGATACAATCAAAGAAATAATCAAAAAGAAAAAAGAAGCCTATCACAAATGGTTAAGCAGTAAAAGATTAGAAGATGAAATAGAATATAAAAGAATAAGAGCCATAGCTAAAAGAGAAGTCAGAAAAAGACACAGAGAATCATGGAATAAATTTGTTTCTAATTTAGAACATGATTTATATAAAAAAGGACCCAATGTATATAAGATTTTGCAGATACCAAAGAAAACATAAAATTAAACACTGAATTGAAATTAGAAGAATTTCTAAATTACTACACAGAGCTGTGGACAGACAAATATTTTAAAAAAGACAACTGGCAAACAATTAACGGAAATGAAAAGGAAATAACTGAAGAAGAATTAGAAATCAGCCTGAAAGAAACAAGAAACGGAAAATCACCTGGAGAAGTTAAGCTAGGTTCAGAACTATATAAATACGCAGGAACAAGATTCAAAGGAAGACTCTTATTATTTTTAAATAAAATTTACTCAACTGGTATCCCCCCAATAGAATGGAAAAAAGCAATTGTGAATCCTATCTTTAAGAAAGGTAATAGAGATGACCCTAAAAACTATAGAGGTATCAGTATACTAAATTCATGTTACAAAATATATAGCAGAATCTTAAATAACAAACTAATGAAATATTCCGAAAACTTTATTCTAGAGGGACAAAATGGATTTAGAAAAGGACGATCATGTATAGACCCAGCCTTCTGCCTAAAAGTAATAATAGAGAAAAGAAGAGAATATAATTTAGAAACACATATTGCATTTATTGACTTTGAAAAAGCATTTGACAAAGTTAAAAGAAACATATTATTTAACATATTAAAAGAAAGACAAATATCAAATAATATCCTAAAAGCTGTCACAAGTATATATGAAAATAATCAAATACAAATAAGATTAAATCACGAGCTATCATATACAAGAGAGATAAACCAAGGGGTCCGACAGGGATGTCCCCTCTCAGCAACTCTTTTTAATATCTACTTAAATGAAATAATAATAAAATGGAGTAAAAATTTACATCAAGGAATTAAACTTTCACCTACAGTTAACTTAAATACTCTCCTCTTTGCAGACGACTAAATAATAATTACAAATTCTGAAGATAACTTACAGAAAGCTATTTTAAATCTAAATGAGATATCCAAAGATTATGGCATGATAACATCAACGGAAAAATCAAAAACTATGGCCTTTAAAGGACAAGATCCAGCAAGAACTAAAATAGTATTAGATAACAAGATCTTAGAACAGGTGAATTCATTTAACTACCTAGGATGTATGATCACTTATGAAAATGAAAAATATATAAACATAAAAATTGCAAAATATTTAAAAATAACAGGAGTAATTAACTGTATATTTAAACCAAACCTAATTCAAAAACAAACCAGGCTAAAAGTATACAATACATTAGCCCTACCGGTCTTAATGTATGGAAGCGAAATCTGGACAATAAAACAAAAAGAAAAACAAAGATTAACAACAGCAGAAATGAAGTTTATGAGAAAAACTGCAAAGTATACCCTATTTGATCACAAAAGAAACGAAGATATTATGAAAGAATTAAACCAAGAACCAGTAATTGAAAAAATTAAAAAATATAAACATAAATGGATGGAACACGTTCAAAGAATGAAAACAGAAAAATTACCAAAGCAAGCCTTAAAGTACAAGCCATTAGGAAAAAGAAAACCAGGACGTCCTCTTAAACGATTCAACGATGACTTCTAAGGCCGGAACAGGCCATACTAGGGCTAAATCCTTGATACGTATGATGATGATGACAATATTAAAATAACTTTTACTACAGTTCAATATCACAAAATCTCTTCGTAACAAATTTTACTCTATCACACAGTCAGTCAAGTCTCAATATATTAATGGTGGCAACAACTGCTTCATGAGTATACACTTTCGTACTTCGCACTCTGGCTGATTTCAGCAAAAAACGTTATAGTTAATGTGGGGAATAACAGGAGGAACTACACATATATCTCTGCACTGAAATAACAGAAAATTAGATAGTTCTTACCGGATAAATCCTTTGCTCAATCAATATCACTATGGGCACACTTTATAACTATATTTACTTAGCACACTATGGCAACACTATTTAGAATAAATCTTCTCAATGATAACTGAACTATTAATGGTCGCACTTCATGTGTATAGACGTACTTGGATAAAGGAAAATGCTCATTCCTTCTTTAACACTATTCGCCCAATTCAGCTCTCTGTTAAAGTTCCATGAAACTAATGGAACACGTAGTAATTCTTTAACTTCTAGAATTATTCTCAGTTGCATATTACTTTCCCTGTCCTTAAATAGTCCAATTACAGCACTAAAGTTCTAGACACAGCAATCCTTTGCATTCACTTTGCTGCCTCTCCGTATTCTCCTCATCTGTCTGTGATATACTCAATGCTCTCGTGTCCCAGCATGGTCGGTCCTGAAAAAGAAAAGCCTCGGTAGGACAGGACGCAGGACATATATGGCACAGAGGGTGAAGCTTGACGCTTTTCATATTCCCTGTTGTCTGTTTCGGGAGCAGTGATGGGAGAGATTTGTGAGCTATTTTAGCTCGCACTGAGTGGGCAGAAATGATTACTCGTCGTTGAGTGTTAGGATGGCTTTCGGTCTTTTATGTTTCCAGTGGTCATTACCGTCATAGTTTCCGGCTTGCTGTATTAGTTGGTTTGGATGCGTAGAGAATAAAGAATTTTTCTGCTAGGGAGCGTAGTAGTGGAGAGATGTAGGGGATATTTATGTCCCGGTGGATCTGGGCGTTCCTGATGAACCACGTGGCGTCCAGAATCATTCGTAGGCATTTGTTCTGTAGTCTTTGTAGCTTGAGAATGTTTGTCTTGGAGGCATGGCACCAGGCTGGGGAGGCGCATATAACTGTGGGACGGATCACTGTCTTGTACAGTAGAATTTTGTTTCTTGAGCTTAGTTTGCTGTGTCTGTTGATCAAGCGGTATAGCTGGGCAATAACTTTTGAAGCTTTGGTGCGTGTGCTCTTGATGTGGCTGTTCAACCATAATCGCTTATCGAGAATTATTCCGAGGTATTTTGCTTCAGTTTTCCAGGGAATTTTGGAGTTGAACAGGGTGATGTCTCCTTTGGGGGATGCTCGTCTTCTTGTGAAGAGTATCGTTTTGCTTTTCTGCGGGTTTAATTGTAGTCGCCAATCTTTAAACCATTTTTCTAGATTCAGGATGGTATCTTGTAGTTTTTTGGTAACGAGATATGGTTGGCGAGATCTGGCTAGAATAGCTGTGTCATCAGCATAAAGGGCGATGGTGGATGTGAGAGGAATTTGAGGGATGTCTGCCATATAGATGTTGAACAGGATCGGGGCTAGCAGTGATCCTTGAGGAACTCCAGCGAGGATTTTCCGTTTGGTTGAGACTGTTTCATTGATTTTGACTTGCATCCTCCTGTTGGAGGGGTATGATTTGATCAGGTGTATCATGTTTAGTGGAAGGTTAGCGATGATAAGTTTGTAGAGGAGTCCTTGGTGCCAGATCTTATCAAAGGCCTTTGAGATGTCTAGGAAGACGGCTCCAGTGTGTTGATTCCAATTAAATCCTGTGGTGATGTATTCTACCAGTCTATGGATCTGTTGGGTGGTGCTGTGATTTTGCCGGAAGACAAATTGTTCTTGTGGAATAATATTTAGTTGGTTGACATGATCTTGGAGTCTGATGAGGATGATTTTCTCAGCTATTTTCCCTAAATTGGATAGCAGGCTGATGGGACGGTGATTTTCAGGTAGGTGTGGGTCTTTGCCTGGTTTGTGAATTGGGATGATGTCAGATATTTTCCATGACTGGGGTAAGTGCTGCCATTTGAGGATGGAGTTTATGATGTTTGCCAGATGTGCTATGGCTTTGCGTGGTAGTGCCTTGATGACTTGGTTAGTGATGCCGTCAGGACCTGGGGCTTTTTTGATCTTGAGATGGTTGATGATGCCGATTATTTCGCTAGGTGAGGTAAGCATTATAGGGCTTGGATTGACATCGGGACGATTTACTGTGAACCTGACTTTACGTTGGATCTTGTATACATGGCTGATGTTTAGGTTCTCATATGCAGGACTGCATTGTTTCTCTAGGTTTCTTGCTATGGCTTTGGCTTTGTCAGCATCTGTGTATGCAAGATGCTGTTCTGCTTGCAGAGGGGGGGGGGGGATTTGCGCTTGTTCCTGAGGTTGTTTAGGAATTTCCATATGGAATGATCTGCTGTGGAGATTGAGATGAGCTTGTTGTCCCATTGTTAGTTCCTGTGGTTCTGGAGAGCTTCTCGGACAGATTTGTTTAATCTATTGAGGGCTGTTTTGTCCTAGGGAGCACAAGTGTTGTGATATCTTTTTCTTTGTCTGTTTTTTCCCCTATTAAGTCCATGATTTCTTCCGGGAGAGGATGTTGTTTGTGGATAATCGTGGATACTGTGGATGCTGTTATGGCTTTATTGATTTGATTGGTGAGGTTCTTTATTGCCGTGTCTATTTCTTCCTTGGCTTTTATATGGGGAACCGGACCAATGTGTTCTGGTAGCACTTTCCTAAGTTTCTCACAGATAATGGAGGTTTTTTTTTTTTTGGGGGGGGGGGGGGGTGACTGGTCTTTGTTCGCTAAGTGAAGTAGGATTGAGTTGTGGTCTGATGATAATTCATTCAGTGCTTAAATGCTGTGCTGGTATTTGATGTTGTGTAGGATGGCGATGTCTAGGATGTCGGCTGTGCCAGTTGGGCTGTGGTGGGTTGGTTCAGTGGGTCCTGTTACGACGGCGTTGTTTAATCCTGTGTAGCTGAAGAGGATACGGCCATTTTTATTTGTGGTTCTGCTGTTCCAGGAGGGATGTCTGGAGTTTAAGTCCCCAGTGACGATGATGGATTCATTTGTGCCTAGTACAGCATCCAAGTCGGAAAATAGCAGGGTCTTAGCAAGGGAATTGTAGGCGGCGTAGATTTTAAGTCTTCCAGTTGAGTTTGTGTGAACTTCAACACCGGTGAGTTCTAGGTTGGGGGGGAGGGGTGAGTATTCCATTGTGCCTGATGCAGTTCCTGATAAATATGGCTGTACCACCACCTCTGTAGTCCAGTCGGTCGTTTCTATATAGTGTGCAGCCTCTCAGTTTTGGACTGTCTGCAGGTATTAGATGAGTTTCATTAATTAGGATTATGTCAGGATTGTATCTGTTAGAGAATTCTTGAAGTTCCAGTGTCTTGTTTTTTAGGCCATTGGCATTCCAAGCGGCGATCTGTAGTGAGTCTAAGAGTAATCTAGTTTTATTCATTAACAAGCATTGATAATATGGTTTGAATTTCTTTTACAAATCTTTTTGTGGAGTTTGGTGAAGAGTTTGACTTACTGACGTCTTGAAGCATGTTTTCCAATGAGGCTGTGATGACTGTTGTCATGTTTGGAAGAATTTGGTCCTGCTGGATATCTTTTGGATGAGCGGGCTACTTCGGCGTATGTCCTGCTTCGATGGTGGCTTTCCAGACTGTTGGTATTTTCCATTTGTGAGAGCTGGTATTTTGTTGTCTTTTGTTGAGTGGGGAGCCGTCAACTCTGGTGCCTGTGGGCAGGGGTTAGAGATCTGCTTCCTTTTGTTGTCTGTTTTATTCTTAGGGTAGTGACTGCAGCCTCTGTAGTTTGCCGGGTGAGGGTCCCCGCAGTTCGCGCATCTGGCTGGTGAGGTCCTGGGTTTTGAGCAGGTTGCTGTGGGGTGGTTTTGTCCACATTTGAGGCATTTGTAGTCTGCTCTGCAAAGTTTCTGTGCGTGTCCGTACTTCTGACATCTGTAGCACTGGCCCGACGAGGCTCTTTTCTTTAGTGGTTCTGTTGTGATTTTCAGACCACAGATTGTTATGTTGTATATGTTCTTGTGTGTTTTGGGTATCTCAACGAGTACTAGTGGCATTGGACTCGTCAGCCCGTAGCATTCTGCTAACCTTGACAGGTGGGAGATCATGGAGGCAGAGGTCTTCAGTAATTTCAGCTGTGTAGATGTTTTCTGTTACTCCCCTGAGTACAACTTTTAGGTTTTTCTCCGACTTCAGTGAGTAAGTATGATATTTAATATTTGACTCATCCATGGTTTTTGTGAGGAGTCTGTAGTCGCCTACTGTGGCAGGCTGGATTTTAACTCCGTCGTCTACTTTTTTTGCCCATGAATATGGGCAAAAAACGTAGACGACGGATTGCCCATGAATATGGGCAATTTGGTGGTTTTGCATAATAGGCCTAAGGGCTGTCCAACGTTCTTTTTCCCGTAGAACAATTGGAGGAACTTTTTCGTTGTTGGGTGTGGGGAGGTCAGTGTTGGGGTTATCTTCCATCCCCTCGTTTATCTGAGTCTCCGCTGTTTTACGTTTTTTCCGAGCATGGGTTTCTGTATCAAGTTTTGGATTTTGAGCAGAGATTATCAGGTTCGTCTTCCCTTCTTCCCCTGGTGTTGAGTTGTCCCCTTCTGTGGAGTCGTCTGTCGCTGAATATAGGTTTAGAAACCCTAGCCACTCTACCTCAAATTTCTTCAACGGTTTTTTTTTGAGGAGGTCGAGCGCCAGCTTCTTATCTAGCGATTGGATAACGTCATCGGGACTTAAATTGCTCATGTTTAAAATATTCAAATATATGCTTACCTGAGCTGGATCTCAAGGACTTCCGTATATCGTATAAACACAAAATACATCACATCGTGAGACCGCAATCAACACTCAAAACACACTCGAATGACAATGAACAGCGCGACTTGGAAATATAGACTTTACGACGAATTCTCATGAGAAACGAAGTCTTTACAAGTTCCCACGATAGCTCTAAGACCAGATATCACCACTGAATAACATCTAACTTATGGTACGAATGCACATCATAAATCACATTTTTTCACTCCAGAAATCTCAATTCAATCATTCCAACCGATTCATGTAATCGCACACCAATCCGCTAATGAGAAGCCTCGGTTATCTTCGCTTTCAGCTTATATACCTCCCATCTTTTCCCCCAAAAAATTGTTTCTCACGCTCTAACTTATGTCAATTTTTTCTCTTAGTTGAATACCACATCTCGCG
Source organism: Typopeltis vanoorti (assembly GCF_054136105.1). Lineage (NCBI taxonomy): Eukaryota > Metazoa > Arthropoda > Arachnida > Uropygi > Thelyphonidae > Typopeltis > Typopeltis vanoorti. The sequence continues at coordinate 4,169,843 of NC_143559.1, forward strand.
ATCCAAGCACGCGCTAGCTATTTCTAGCCCGTCTCCATAGTAACAAACAAAATAAAATAAAAACAGAAATATTGCATAACATTATACCTTTACATACTGGTAGTGATAAATAAAAAATGAAAATATTATAATTCACTTAAGGCATATTAAACTTATATATACAATTCCTCATAATATTAAATTAGGAATAATCAAAATAAACAGAATAATATTTCAATACAAGGTCCTATCATTGCTAACACATATTTTAGATTAATTAATAAAATTTAATAAATAAACTCAAGGCAATTATATGAATAATAATTTACAATCATGGGATTAATATCAAATAATTTTTACAAGTATAGCCTTTGGTATGGTGGATTAAGTTGGATTCTGTAAGGAATATTAATAATTTAAATTTCTCCTTAATCAGAATCTAACAAAAGGAAGTTTATAAAATTACAAAATGGAGAAAGGAAGAAAATAAGAAAAAACAAGAAATAGAACAAGTATACGAAGTTAGTATATCTATTACAAAAAGAAAGCATTAGAATGTCATATCAATCACGATTAACAGACTACCTAAAAGAATCCAAAATCATGAAGAACTTTAGTAAGCATAATTCATCAGGTAGCCTCTGAAGTTCTTGGATGGAAAATAAATTATTAAAAAGAAAAACATGAAAAAATTGGAACACAGATAAATGGCATAGAAATCGTTCCTTCAAAAACATACAAAAGAAACAAAAGAAAAATAGCTAAAACCATAGTGCAATAAGTTCACCATTATTCTTGGGGCAGATTTATTAATAAAAAAGGACACATACATGGAAAACAAGACATAACCTACAAAATATTAAGAAAGTTAAGCAATGAAGAAAGAGATACAGCACAACATAATACAAGAGAAACCATCGATAGAACATTATAAAAATTTATGCTGTGACCCAAATTTGATAACAGGAAACAATAATATAGAAATCAGCACTTATATACAACCAATAAAATTGGAAGAACTAAAAGAAGCAATAAACGTATCAAAAGTAGAAAATCAACCGAATTCGATGGCATTAATACAGAGCTTTGGAAATATGGTGGAAAATATTTACTCACAGATTCTTAAAATTAATAACTGTTGGGGAGAACGTGATGTTCCTTCAGATTAGTCAAAAACTAAGATTATATTTAAGAGAGCAGATAAAGAACTGTAGAAATTACAGAGGAATAAGTTTATTAAATACAAGTTATAAAATCTGAAGTAAATCCTGAATGAAAGACTTAGAAATATTGTGAACAATCTACTCTGGGAAGAACAAATATAGACAATATATTTGTTCTTACGAGAGTTGGAATCTGATGAATTTGTCTAACAAGAAACGGAGAGAAGATTTCAGTGAAGTTCATAAGTTAATTAATTTGTAGAACCAGGCTCTATTAGAGGACGTACTAAAAAGACAGTGAATAAGAGTGTTGGCATAAGCACACACGAAGTTAGTTTTTTTTTTTTTTTTGCTTGTCTTGTAGGAAATCTGTGGACTGACCTTCATCAATGAGTTACTGGATCGTAAATTATGTAACTTATAAGTAATAAATTGCTCTTAGAGCTGGAAGATATGCTAATTAATTAAAACTGAAGATGTAGAATGATTATCGAATTTGGCTTTATTGAAAATTTTGTTATCATTGTTTGCATATAAATTATTATTATTTAAATGGATACTCCACGGAGTCAAAAGATTCATCGCGGGAGACCGCCCTATCCATTAACAAAATACCTATCATCCATCTCCTTCAACCTATTCACTCTTGGAGCTCTCGCAACCACCTCTGGCAATCCATTCCACTCATTCACTACTCCAATTAAAAAAAAAAAAAACTCCTAGTCTGCACACCCTTACTAACCACACCCTTAGATAACTTTCAAATGTCACCCGTTGTTTTCTTCCCCTTCCCATGTATTTAAAACTTTGCGACTTATGTTTCTATCTTATCCCCCTCTCCTCCGTTTTCAGCTAAACTCTGCAACTCACAATCTATCCTCATAGTGTACATTTCACAGACGAGCTTCGCCACTCGTCTCTGAATCCTCCCCATTTCCCGTCCCCAAGAAATGCAGGTGACCAAATCTGTGCACAGTGATCAACATATGGCCAAATTATAGAATTATAAAAAGTAACAATAACCTTCCTACCTTGTCAATGTGTTATTCGGCATCCAAGTAATCCTCTGAACTATTTTGCCAACTCTTGAAATAAGACCTCTGACTCTTTCATGCCGAAGTACATTACTAACCAACATTTTACAACATTGAATTGACAACCATTAGCCTTTGCCCACACTGCCAATTTATTTTAACATCCTGTAAGATATCTATAACATCTTTGTCAAGTATTGTCCTCCTTAGTTTTGCATCATCGGCGAACAGCTGAATACCCCTTTCAAAACTTCTGCTATATCATTAATGTACAAATTGAAGAGTGGTGGTCCTAGTACAGAGCCCTGGGGCACTCCACTAGTCACCCTCCTTCGCCTTGATTGCACTCCATTCTACTCCACTATACAACACCCTCTGATATCTATCTATCTATCACCAATACCCTATCCATACCACCAGCCACATAACCATTCTCATTTGCTCCAACTTATGTAATAGTTTTCCATGCGGTATTCTGTCCAATACACTTGCAATATCCAGCTGTATCATGGTGTAGCCGTAAATTGGATAAAGGAAATCTTTGTCCAATTTTGCTTTCACCTTATTATAAAATGTGAACAAACTGCTGAGGCAAGACCTACCTTTTTACAAAGCCATGCTGCCACTACAGAGTATTATATTCCTATCCACCCATTCCTGAATTTTACTTTTAACCAACTTTTTCTTAATCATTCCGGAGATATTAATTGGTCTGTATTTGCTACTTCTGTCTTAGAGCCACCTTTGTTAAGTGGAACTATCTTACTCTTTCCCCTCCCTTTCAGCTCTGCCACAGTTGAAACTCAGATTAAACAACTTTATCAGCGGCACTGCCAGTTCACTTGCACATTCTCGTAGCACACGAGTAAACATCATCCAGGCCCACAGCTGTATTCACATTGATATTTTTCAATATACTGAGTACCTCCAGTTCATCTGTCTCAATGCGCACATCAGTCTCTGGCACTTCAGTAACCACTAAGTCACCACTTGGATGATATAACTTTGCAAAGTGATAACTTAGACTGAACTATTTCTTCTCCTTCTGTTACTTTCTTACCATCAGCATTGAGTAAAATTATCTTTCCATAATCATTCTTTCTTATACTTGCTACGTAGTGAAAAAAAAATAAAAAACTCATGTATTTACCTTGAAGTATACACGAAAAAATAATAACTAAATAAAAGTGAGAGAACGAATGGGAAGAAGACGAGCCTCGTACTCTTTCTGCAAAATTCTTAGTACGGTTTTGTCCATGGCAGTGATGAGTCACTTTATATCACAGCTATTATTTTTTTTCTTCTCAGTATTCTAGTTCCTAAACTGATTTTATTCCAATTACTTTACATCCATACCAACCTAGAATTCATTTTTTACTTGAAATATGAATTTGGTCCTAGATGGGTAGAAAAAGTCCCGGTGGAAGGCCAATAAAAATAAATGTGTAACCTGTTCTGTACGTTATTTAGTGATGTTTTTAATTCATATTCTAGTGTTGTTCATTTTTATGACAAACCGTCTTGGCTGTTAATTTAGCTAAATACACCTTGAGCACGTAGCTAATTTATCTAAGCAAGTGACGTCTATGCTTACAACAATTAATAAATATATCGTATTTCAACTTAAACACGAGACCAGTCAGAGATTATACTTTAATTCTCACTTTCGGTTTTATTTGGCATATTGTAACTTGACACGATGAAAGCCCTGTTCAAAGATCATCTGGGATTCAACCTTCTCACCAGACCCGCTCAATTATGCGATCTAGAAATGCAAAATTTCCTTCTCTCCATATATATATATATATATATATATATGGGAATAAATTTTTAACTTGGGTATATTGTATATTAGGATAACCAAGCAATTTTATATGCTTGGTTATTTTAGCTCCTAATCCCAAGTATGCAAACAATTAAGTTTGCGCCTGAAACAAAGTTCAAGTCTAAAGATGGTACAACACCTGTGCAACTCATTGTAAAGGTGGGTAAAGCTCTGATCACTATTCTTAGTATTTTCCCATAATGTAAAGCACATCTCACTAGAAGATGTATACTGCAATGCATTATGGGTAGGGTCACTACCCAGACCGGTTTCAACCTTTTTTGAGGTCTCCTCAGTGAGTAGCTAGACCCTAAATACCAAGGTTTTAGTAATACAGAGCCTTATCAACTTTACCTATATAAGTTGCAATAAAGTGTATTAAGCTTTAATAAAAATCTCTGGAGGAGATATTGATGGGAATAAATTTTTAACTTGGGTATATTGTATATTAGGATAACCAAGCAATTTTATATGCTTGGTTATTTTAGCTCCTAATCCCAAGTATGCAAACAATTAAGTTTGCGCCTGAAACAAAGTTCAAGTCTAAAGATGGTACAACACCTGTGCAACTCATTGTAAAGGTGGGTAAAGCTCTGATCACTATTCTTAGTATTTTCCCATAATGTAAAGCACATCTCACTAGAAGATGTATACTGCAATGCATTATGGGTAGGGTCACTACCCAGACCGGTTTCAACCTTTTTTGAGGTCTCCTCAGTGAGTAGCTAGACCCTAAATACCAAGGTTTTAGTAATACAGAGCCTTATCAACTTTACCTATATAAGTTGCAATAAAGTGTATTAAGCTTTAATAAAAATCTCTGGAGGAGATATTGATGGGAATAAATGGGAATAACCAAGCATATAAAATTGCCTGGTTATCCTAATATACAATATACCCAAGTTAAAAATTTATTCCCATCAATATCTCCTCCAGAGATTTTTATTAAAGCTTAATACACTTTATTGCAACTTATATAGGTAAAGTTGATAAGGCTCTGTATTACTAAAACCTTGGTATTTAGGGTCTAGCTACTCACTGAGGAGACCTCAAAAAAGGTTGAAACCGGTCTGGGTAGTGACCCTACCCATAATGCATTGCAGTATACATCTTCTAGTGAGATGTGCTTTACATTATGGGAAAATACTAAGAATAGTGATCAGAGCTTTACCCACCTTTACAATGAGTTGCACAGGTGTTGTACCATCTTTAGACTTGAACTTTGTTTCAGGCGCAAACTTAATTGTTTGCATACTTGGGATTAGGAGCTAAAATAACCAAGCATATAAAATTGCTTGGTTATCCTAATATACAATATACCCAAGTTAAAAATTTATTCCCATCAATATCTCCTCCAGAGATTTTTATTAAAGCTTAATACACTTTATTGCAACTTATATAGGTAAAGTTGATAAGGCTCTGTATTACTAAAACCTTGGTATTTAGGGTCTAGCTACTCACTGAGGAGACCTCAAAAAAGGTTGAAACCGGTCTGGGTAGTGACCCTACCCATAATGCATTGCAGTATACATCTTCTAGTGAGATGTGCTTTACATTATGGAAAATACTAAGAATAGTGATCAGAGCTTTACCCACCTTTACAATGAGTTGCACAGGTGTTGTACCATCTTTAGACTTGAACTTTGTTTCAGGCGCAAACTTAATTGTTTGCATACTTGGGATTAGGAGCTAAAATAACCAAGCATATAAAATTGCTTGGTTATCCTAATATATATATATATATATATATATATATATATATATATATATATATATATATGAACAATTTAGGCCTTTCCGCATTTCGTGTTTTTGATGACGTTTTCCGACCTCATGTATATCATATATACATCGATAACATTTAACTGTTTAGTGATTTTAATGTTAAAAGATAAAAAGTAATTACAAATTAGCCTAATTAATTGCATAACGCACATTCGCAAATAACGCTTTTCAGCGTACACAATACACAGATCGTACAGGACACACAGGTTGAACGTTTTTATTTTTAATTTAATTTGTATGGCTAATTTAATATTTGATTTTTCTCATTTTTTTCAGAAATTCGACTTTTTTTTCTGGATTTTTCAGTTTGCTGGTTTTGAAAGTGTTTTACGCAGAGACATAATAACGTAATATAACACATCGAACAGAAAAAGACAAAAAATGCAAACCCACTAAGCAATGACGTGACTTGTTTATCGGAGTACACAATAAACCATCCCGAATATTCTTACTGGAAAACTTGTGGTTTCGACGTTGTACAAGCTGGTCAGGGGGAAGTCGGATGTTAAATGGGAAAAACTTGGATGTCATTTAGCCAATTGGTAGACAATGCATTATCACTGTACTAGCCGTTTACTTATACCGTACGTGGTGTAAAGAACTTGTGTGTGCTTTCTTTAATAGACAAAACGATAAGAATATTTTTTTTTATTTAGCTATAAATTCATTATCATATCATTGCATAAATCAATGAAGAGTTCTTGTAAGGTTTTTCGCGATGATCACATATTTTAATTTGAAAGAATTCCTTTTCACTTAAACACGAGTCTGAATTTCTGATTTTCTATCGAACATTTAGTATTTCTGATAAGCCAAGTGTTAAATGATATGGAAATCCTGCTCTAGAGGATTTACTAAACATTTAGCCATCAGAACGGTCTCGAAATCAAACAACAAATATTGTGATTGATTGAACTAAGTTGCTAAAGCAAATGATTCATGAGACCAATGTGTTATATCCGAATTGCTATTACGTCTGAATTGCCAGAATAATTGTATTCGTCCGGCCACTTTGCCTGTTTTGTAAGAAGATGAAAAACTCTGCCTTCCATAATGAGACCGGCTAACTCACCTTTATTTACGAAAAACAGTACACACCTAATTAACGCTTGTGAATTCTGATAATCATGTTGCTCCTATAACACGAAATTATGCAAAAAAGAAACGTTAGTTTTAGTAATGGAGCAGCTCTTTTTTAAAAGCGTCTAACTACGATACAGTTAAAGACTGACATTATTTAAATCATCTACAACTTTCGCTTCTCAGAGATGCTAAGTAAATGGGATTATGTTAAATAAGGATATTTCTGTGCATTTTTGAAGGTAAGGATGATACAGTATTACGAGCCAGGACTTCACGATACCGAGTTAGTATGTAATTAAGAGATGATGAGGATGAATTTATTCGTATGGCCCTTAAAACCCATGGCTGACAAGTATTTTTCAGTGTTTATGTTAAATGAGGTGATTTGTCTTACTCCCATTGGAGTATTTTTCTGTAAATTGCGTATTATTGGTTTGTTTCTATTTGCACGGATGAAAAACCCGAGTTACTGGGAGGTAAACCACTGCTTGAGATTAGCTAACTCACCTTTATTTGGGGGAAAAAAAATTATTAAATGCTCTTCACTTCTTAGGTGGGATTCCAATCTTTCTGTCCTAAGTATCTTGACCGAATCAGATACAGAGTGTGTCCTTTCCAAATCTCGTATTTAACTCTGACAGCATGCAGCAAACAGATTCAGCACAGTGTACAAACCGAATGTAAATACCACGTCCACTCCTGTGGATGATGACAGTGATCCAGAATAGCCCCAGCAAGTCAGGTAGCCATTAGATCGTCGCAATAGGAGCAAGTGTCAGACTTGTTTGGGGAAAATAAGGCGTTCTAGCTACACAACTGTATTAAACATTGACAGAAAAGAGTATCTTATAATGGCCCGCCCTCTCGCTGTCTTTTGATACAATAGCTTGGAATTCACTACAGTAAAAGTGTCTGCCATTCAGCTTTAATTTATTGTATAAGCGAAAAACGAAAATACAGTTGCCCACAAAAAAAAATCTGAATTACTAAAGCCATAATGAGCATTCATTAATGAAATCAAGTAGTTGTGAGTCAGTGACGACTAAGGATAGAGATTGGCTGCCTACTGATTTCCTAAAATTTAGAGCTTGATAAAAGTTCCGCTTATTTCCTTCGGAAAATAAAATGACGTCAGATGAATTTATTTATAATGTGAGCATACACCGACACAAAAAATAATTATTACTGTAAATAGCGCTCAAAGTACGTGAAATCCACATTTCACATTGTGAATAAAATACAGCAGTAGCTGTGATTCTGATGTTATGCAGATGAGCAAGTGTTTGGTCGGAAAACTCTAAATGACTTTTATTTTTTATTCAAAGCAGCACAATCCACCTGTTTTCACTCTGATTACGACAACCGTAATCTTCGAGTATCAAACCTAGAGACCCCGTTAGGGTCGCAACTAAGACAAGTGATACTTGCGGGATCCAGGCGACATATTCACCTTCTCTCATTCGGAGTTCACAAAGATTACCTATCAAGGTTACAGATATCTAAACGCAACACCTCAAGGCTGTAACAGCAGCAGCGCCTGCACGAGCTGTCACGCACCGTTGACTAAGAAACGAGGCATGAGAAGAAAGCCGCAGACAGTAGCTTTCGGAGTACCCTTCCGAGATCAACTCAGCGCTCCGGATAAATTTGGATTTCCAGAATAGACTTCCGGACCGTTAAGTTAAAGACTGACATTATCTAAATCATCTACAACTTTCGCTCCTCACTAACTCACTCCTGATTCTCTTGAGTAGAGGTCGTTAGTGAAATGTGCCGTGAATTCGAGGAAGCTTGAATGCAGCCTTTAGAAAATCCCTCCAGACAGAACAAACAGATGAGTATCACGGTTTATGCTGTTAAGCAGATAGCCAGCGCTAGCGTGTGGCACGCAGTTCATATTTAGGTTATGCTGCGATATGTGATCCGCGATGTTCAAGTGGTCACTCACGCAATCGATGCAAACATGAGTTAACAGTGGATAGGCAACTACATAATGCAGTACTAACTCGGGATGGGAAGTTGCATTTTCGTGAAAACGGATTCGGCAAATGGCGAAGAAACCATATCTGGACATTTAGATGAGCACTGGTTTCTAATGCAGGGCAACTTCTTTCGGCATACAGGGCAAGCCTTTGATTGAATAGTGTTCTGTCCCAAACTTGAAAATTAACGATTGGCGTCATCCAGTTCGTTAACCTTCATTGTTAATAAGATTATGAACTCTCTTGAATAGAACTGGCAGTTTGTCAAAGTTGATTAGAATAGTGAATAATGACAATCATTTCAAATGCAGAAGTAAATGCCATCGTTATCAACTAACGATGAAATTAAACAAACAAAAAATAAATGAAAAATAAAAATAGTATTTTAATACTGTGCTTACATATTGCTGTGAATTTTATCAGGCATCAGAGCACACACACAAACCGATGAAACCCAACACAAAATCGGTGCAGCACGTGTACAACAGTGTGATAGCAGTAAGTGGAAAACTAAGTTCGAAATATAAAGCCATCACTTTAAATAAAATAATGTAATGAATAGTAAATACATGCGTAGTAAATAAAGAAATGTAATAAAACTGGGAAAAACATAGTTTATGTAATGGAGATACTGCAGTAATCGAAAGTAGGCTAAAAGTTGAACTAAATGTGAGATGCATTAAAATGATTATTGCTTTGCTTTATGCAGTTTATAATCAAATATCACTTCGTTAACATTTTTGAAGGAAAAAAAAAACAATAAAAATTATTTTGTACTTGAACTCATGTCTTTTGATAAATTAACGAATTTATGCTTCATATAAATCTCTTTCTCTGTACATACACACAAATCTGGTGAATCTCTCAAAGAAATGGTATTCTCATAACTACTGAAAGTAAACATGCAAACAAAATCCGAAAACGAAACAGAGATTTCGAAATCAAAGGCAAACAAATGTCGAAGATTGAATGAAGCAGCACGAAAAACCCAAGCTAGTTCATGCCTTGAAGGGTATTCAGAAATATTACTGGTATTTATTCTTGCAATGCGAATACAGTTGGGATAGCAGACTGTATATTCCTGCCTATATTGCGTATCAAGCAAAACCCATAAAATTAATCTAAAAATTATCATCATCATCGTTATTAACAAATGCCGTTTGTAGTAACATAATACTGAGAGAGATGTTGTTAGAGCATCTCTCTTTTTTTTTTTTTTCCAAACAGACAAGCTGCTGCTACTCGCACTCAAGGTGGGAAAGGGACTACGCTTGTAAACCTGGTAAATGTTTGCAAGGAGAACATCAAAGAGTCTGGCTATACAGAAAGGTGCAGCAGCCCTACATTTTACGGTCTTGTCATGGCGTTTTTATAACGACGAAATTGCAAGTAAGTAAAATTCATGGCGTTGTCCAAAGATGACATACTTTGAGTCTTGAGCAATATTGCGAATTCATTCCACATCCCTCGCAGATCGTGCAATTTTTTTTTTCTTACTGTTTATTAAGTAAGTTATGATACATGCAGCTGAATTTATGAATTGCTTACCTCACGTTTCGTGTGATAATGATCCAATAACATGCCATTTTCTTCTTTTCAGTTACCGAACCTTTTGAGAACTTGCTAATATTTGTTAGGTCCATCTATAATCGCCGCCTCTGCTGTATGCAGATTCCGTACAGCAGAGGAATCCGCATAAAGCACCTTAATGCGAAGGACAAGATCATCTTTATTGCAATCTTTTATCTCCCAGATTTGAACAGATTATTACCCCTTGTAATAGGGATTAGTCAAGAAATTCCCAGTTGCGCTCAACAAAACGAGTTCTAATACTGATAGCCCTCAAATGTCTTATAATCTCAAGTCACAAATATAATAATTTCTAGCATAAATAATCTCTAAACCACAAATATTTGATGAAAAATAAAATGGAGCTTCGACAACTCCAGCTACGTTGTTTATAGCTTTAATTTACTTCTGAGACTTGCTGTTTAGACATAAAAGAATCGCACATTATTACACGTTGATGTTTCTTCCGTTGCAATGAAACCCCAATTTAGGGATACGAAAATTTCTTTAACTTTTGCTGTGTGTGTGTGTGTGTGTGTGTGTGTGTGTGTGTGTGTGTGTGTGTGTGTGTGTGTGTGTGTGTGTGTGTGTGTAATAGTGTGACTTCCCACGATGAGTCACTTGACTCCTTGGAGGTCATGATGATGATAAATATAATAATAATAATTTGTACATTAAGTTTAATGGCTTTTGCTTAAGATGCCAATACGAATATACACTTCGCAATCCTAACTGTATTTGTAATACGGGAATGGATAGCAGTAATATTTTTGAAAACCCTTCATAACATTTCGACGTTGTTGTTTGCCTTTGATTTCGAAATTTCTTTTCAGTCGATAAAAGCGAGGGAATGTGTGTCGTTACGCTGTGATTTGTAATTTCCCAAGAAGCACTCGTTGTTTTCATCGTTTCGTATCACGGCGATGCTTCTGCTTAAATAAGGCTAAAATTATTACTTTTTCTTGTGGTATTAACATATCACAAGATTTGTCTTCCCGTGGGAAGTTAATTAACGTCTTGTTATAACGATCTTACTTTGAAATATTCCCCGTGTCATACCATTCAGAATTTCCCTTGCTGGGTGGCACGACGGAAGCCAGAAAAGTTCACCGAGTATAAAATATTAAAATAAACTCGCCACAGTTTTTGTTTTTTTAAAGTTCATTAATGCTTTCTTTCTGGAGATAAAAATTAAAAACTAAGCGATATTTTCAGTTATTTACTTGCTCAGCTGGGTGACATTTTTACCGAAAAATCCTTCTAACGAAAGACGAAACACAAAAGAAGGCTGCCTTAAAGAAAAGGAGCGATTTTTATGTTAGCTAATTCATTACAGATGACTTCTCGCTGTCTGTGCATAGCACGGGAAAAGATTCGTATTAAACGAGTATAACGGAATTGAATGTAATGATTAAAAAATACGATGGCAATCTTATTTCAAAATGAGTTTATCTAACGTGGTTCTTAATCTTGGAGATTTTCAATAACTATAACACTTAAATTAAAACAAATAACATCGACGTACAGAAAGCCACTGAGACGTCCTCTTTTCCCTTTATTTGTAACCTCTGTCCTCTTTCCTTTTTCAGCTCGCATATCCCCAGTAACGTTTGGGAAATACTGTTTCGCCCAAATATTCTCGTCCGGTAACTCATGCCTTGCCTTTTAGATCTTCCTTCCATTGGAGGCTCGCCATTTGCGTTCCCCATTCGTAAAAAATAGTTGCAAGTTTGCGTCATTCGACCCGAAACATTCTTCTACTGCGATTGCAGCCCCATAATTGGAAGTTTTGAAATACAAGTTTATCACATAACCCTTTGCACTTCGAATTAAAAAAAAAAAAGTAGTTATATCGTGCTGTTTAATGGACATGTTTTAAAGCTACTATTTTTTTAAAAAGAAAGTTCTGCACAGACAGCGCACGAAAAGTGCTGTCCTAAAATATAAAATGTTTTGAGCACATACTGAATGCATTCGTTTTAAAGGGATAATAAAGAATAACTCTCATGGAATAGTCGAATAATGAAAATATCATTTAATGCTGATGTTAGCATTCGTGTAATAATTTTAGTTCTTGGAAATATTTAAAGTGATAAACGGAGCGATTTTTTACATGTGGTGTTCAGTTGTTTCAAAGTAATGCGTGTGTCCTAAGTGTGCATTTTTCTTCATACATTATAATAACATATTGTTCCACTAGTAGCGCTACAAATTGTCCACAAATTTCGGCCTAATTTCAAAAAGCGCGTCTCGAATATGTCACGTTGTCCTTTTGGAAAATTTCAAGCATCAATACTGGAAATGCAGTGTGGGAACCCAACATGTGTAGCCAAACTGCTCGCCCCCAGAAAGAAACCGGCGGCAACGAGAAGTTAAACGTAAGGCTTCGACACAATAAAATGGCGCAGCACAGTGGACAGAAATATCGAGTTTTTTTAAAGAAACAAGCAAACAATTTAAAAAAAAATAAAATAAAAAACCCTTAATTAGAAGCATTTATAGTGCTGGCAATAACTAAAATTTTAAGCGAATATCTAATTTTATTGTTTAAAATTTTAATTTCCGTATAAGAATGCCCTGAGCGATGGCAGACATGTTATTGCTTGGACTGAGCGAACCATTGCAGCAATTCCTTGATTATATGACTGTGCTGTGTAGCGGTGAGAGAGGATAATTCTTTCTTCAGTGAGAACTCCCAGTTGAATGGATTCTCAGATTTTTATGAGCGAGATGTAAGAATTTGAGTATATCCGCTGCAAAAAAATGTAAATGGTTTTGGGAGAAAGACGCCTCTTCTGTGACAAGCCATGGAGGAGGATCGCATCTTTGATGCAATGCAAGGGACTTATTGCTATCGAGAAAAATATGATAACACTTATTGAAGTACAACTTTGGCTACTATTAGCCAATAGTAAAGTAGTATGTGTACCATGGATAGGCTTTTCTGTTGGATAGTTTGGTTATTATTATTAGCTGAGGCCAGATATTCCTGACACCTGACATGAAGCTAATCCACCAATAAGCTGATGATTGTTTCACACCGGGCGTTGAAATTCATCTCGCACCTTTCAACAAACGTCAAAACAACACGAGATACGAAGCCACAGCCAGTGTAGTTGGAGAAATCATTCGGCTAGTAAAACGTTCTTCCTTACTCTGTCACGAAAGTTAAGTCTTGAAGGGTGTTTATCACCTTTCAACACTGATCGCGTGCTGTATGATGTTCTCGGCACTAAGGCAAATAACTACACACGTTATTCCTTGAGATTGTGTGAGCCACTTCGCGTGAGGACTTCATCTCTTCTCGCCTCCCTCCATTCCTTGCTAAGAGCGTAAAGTTAAGGAAATAATTAACGTCTGTGTGCAAGCATTGGATCACTAGACCGAGGGCATTGAGAACACGTGATAAGTTCGTGGTATGAGAAAACTAAAACGGACGTCTTGTTTATCGCATGAATAAGAAAGCCACTCACGTGAATCGAGTGTTTGTGTTGCAGTAATATTTTCATAATATTTTAAATAAAGTACATTTTATAAAACATCGGTTTATAATTGATATTGTGATTCTATTTGATATGAATATTGTATTTCTAAAACGCGTTCAATAAATATATTTGTGGGATGTTTTCCAAGCGGAAACTACGACTTTAATATTTGATTTTAATATGACTTCAATAACTAATATGCATTTCTATTTTACATTATTACAATGCATAGATATTTATGTGTGTGTTCTCATCACTATTAGTTTTCTGATTAAGTGAAAATTCACCTTTATCTGATTTCTTCGAAAATTTTAATAGATTTTCGAAAACTTAAAGCCCAATTACATTAACCGAAGCAGCTCGATATCAGAATGCAGCACTGTTTCTAATATCGCCCAGGAATTCCCATTAAAATCAGTGTCTATATTTACTTTCATTTTACACAGATGTCTCAGCGAATTAGAAATGGGCTAAAGATGTTTAATGAACGAACTACAGAAGCAAAGATGACGAATTTATTGAAACTTAGATGGTTTTTTACGTTTCAAGTTCTCCAAAGAGTAAAGTAAACAGAAAAATGGAAGATGCTAAAAATCTGTTGCATTTTAATTATTTTAATTTTATTAAAATAACCGCAAGTTATTTTAATAAAATTGGAATACAAATGACCTAAAATTATTTTGTTTTTACTTTATGAAAATGCTTAATATATTGAAAGAAATATGTTTGGAGAATCTTCACTCTGATTGTCTTAAAGCATGAAACAAGAGTAAATGGCAGAAACATAACAATGCAGATGACATTATTACGGGCTACTCCATGGAGTTTTTAGACTCATCGATGGAGGCTCTAAACACCATGTCAAGCACTATCCAACCTATTAATTTCTGCTCTGAATTCATTCCTACTCATGGCACTCACAACAGAGTCTGGCAACATATTCCACTCATCCACCACTCTCCAAGGAAACAGCCTTGCTAACTACATCTTACTCAGTTTCCAAGAATTGTTCCTAGTTCTCCCACCACCTGAAATATTCTGAGAAACTTCTGAATTAATCTTGTAAAACCTTTCAATAATGTGTATATCTCAATCACATCACCCCTTTCCACCTATCAACCAGTTTCTGTAACCCACAAATCTTCAACCCTGTTCCCGTAAGATTCATTCCACAGACCTGCTACCATCTTGGTCACTCGCCTCTGGATCCTCTCTACCCCCTGCCATCAAGAAAGAAGAAACTGGCTCCCAGATCTGGGCACAGTAGTCAAATGGGGTCTTATCGAGGCTCGATAAAGAGGAACAATAACCTGCTTGTCTCTGCTCGTCAAAGTATTCTTCAGTAACCAAGTGATATGATGAGCTGTTTTAGCCACTTTTGCTATGTGGCCCCTGAAATTTAACTTCCTATCCACTAACACTACCAAGTCTCTTGCTTTGTCAATTTCCTGGAGTACGGTTCCACCAATGTGGTATACAGCTGATAATCTTTTCACTGCAAAATGCATAACCTTACACTTTGCCACATTAAAATGACACCCATTCTCCTCGCCTAGTCTTCCAAGCTAACCAAATCCTCCTGCAAAATTTTGAAATCATCTGTATTAACTATTGCTCTACCGAACTTTGCATCATCGGCAAACAACTGATCAGTTACTCTCATATCCTTTCATATATCGTTAACGTATAAATTAAATAGTAGCGGTCCAAGAACAGAACCCTGCGGCACACCACTAGTCGCAAGGCTTCTTTTGGACTCTACTCCTAAATAAACTGCTCTCTGATATCTCTCCATCAACCATCCTCTTATCCACCACACTAATCCTATATCCATCCCCATGTGCTGCAGTTTACTGATTAGAACTACATGTGGTATCCTGTCAAAGCTTCTGCAAAGTCCAGCAGGATCACTGTAAACTCATTAGCTTTATCCAACTCAGCTGACACTATATTATAAAACGTGAGTACTGAGACACGACCTTCCTCTCACAAAACCATATTGCCCCATACAATATCCTATTTCCATCTATTCATTCCTGTATTTTGCTCTTGACCAACTTCTCCAATACTTGGACAACAACTCCTGATAAGCTGATCGGTCGGTAATGTGCTACATAAGTCTTGGAGCCTAGAGCAGTGTCTACAGCTTTTCCAGATTAGTCTAACCTTTAGTCCATTCAGTGTCCTAATGTTAGTGTTTGGTTCACATTACCATCTCTAGTGGAAGCTGTGTGATCATCCCCGTAGCTCGTAGGGTTTGGGGAGTGAATTCTCTCTGCCAGAAGAAACGTTGCTGTCTCAACTCCTTTTCCACACAGAATTCTATGACAATTGCAAACATCCATGCGCATGGTGGGACTTGAACCCAAAATAAGTGGTTGGAGAGCTATCCACTCAGCCTACAGGCCGACAATATTAGCGATTCATATTAGATATATACGATGCTCACGTTGGTATTCGAATCCATTGTGTGTTGTTTGGAAAGTCAATATTCTCACCACTCAGAGGACATGGATGTTTTGTGAAATGTTTCTAGATGGAAGTGAATTCATCACTGAGTGTACGACCATCACCACTTTACCTCTTTGCAGTGGAAAAAAAGTTACATCTTTAGTGTCTACAGCAGTGCTTCCAGATTAACATAAACTTTAATCCATTCACATGTCCTATATATTTTCTGAGTAGAACTCAGAAACAGATAACGGAATGCAATGATGTAGAGGTAAAAACTTCTGAGTATCTTGCTGCTGCACTCAGATATTCCTGATTCATATATCAACAGGACTGTGTACAAATGTATATACTTGCTACTCTGCATGACGCTTACGTAAAAGCATAAACCGTGACTTCAAAGCGATCGACATATTACGTTTTAAACCTGATACGTTCACAGAGGAGATTTACTTAGCGATATCACAAAAAACGATGAGGAATTTCTATCTTCAGAGAACGGATGAGGTCTAAGTGAATGTGCGTGGCTGTGAAATGGGGATTATACTGTTGAAGAGCCTTCAGCTGTATTTTAAAATGTACTTTGGATAGATGGGAACGGTTATGCTTAGATCATGTGCAATCAGGTGTAGGAGCTCTGAATATGACGACTTGAAATTCAGAGACATTAATCCGTAAATGTATTTTGTTGTGGTGGTGTTGTTTATACCAAACGAACTATTACGAATGATTGCTAACACCTAAGCCAATCATTACATTTATGGAAATTTAAATTGAATATAGAGAATGCGCACGTTATGTTTATCATTTATATATATTATTCATTATTTATTTTGCGCTGTACTGTTTGTATAACTGCACACATCAATTACTCTTTCACTTACCATTGCGTTCCTGTTACAGACATCAAGAGGCTCTCGTTCCTGCGTGCTACGAGGTAATGAAGCTCTCCTTATAATTCAAGTGAACCGAATTAAACATATCCAAATGTATTTTGAAACATAATGCAGCGTTCACTGAACTGAACAATGAACTGTTCACTGGTTCAGAATGCGGAAGTTAATTATGGAAACAAAACGACATAGGAATAAAATATTCAGCAATGTTGAAATCCAGAAATTATGTATTGCTTCGCCAATTTTAAACAGAAACAACCAGCATTCAAAACTGTGCTTGCTATGCATAGCAGTTAAACGTTATCCATCTGTCCAAACATATTGAAGACACTGACATCCTGCATTTCTATAGTTATTATACAAGTACAACACGAATACCAAATTTCATTGGACACTCTCCAGTGCAGTTTTCATATTAAACAAACAAAAGTAAACATTTTGCAATATTTGTATGTTACTTATGTTATTTCCGTTTTTGACTGACACCACTGAACAGCTGCAGGTACTTTTAATCTAGAAGTGAATGCTTGCATTTTTAGTTTTTAGTGAGTGTAGTAAAAAGCAAGGGTAGAGTTTTCACTTGAAAGTGGAGAGAAAGGATAAAAATATAGTTGGATATGTTTAATTCGGAATATTGCACAGAAATACTCATTTCTCTCCTCCAATCGCGTTTCACATGAAACAGAACAGCCGAAATGTTTGTATGTGAATTCCTGATGTTTCGAGCACTCCTCCCCCCCCCCCCACCCATATGAATTTCAATTCCTAACGCAGAAATGGTTTCAAACATTTTACAGCAGGCAGCACGCAAATTCATGTTTTTATTAGCAGTCATTTTAGATAACTAAAGAAAGGGAGAGAAGCCCTTCAGTAACTAAATCTGTACACATTTCTTGAACTTTTAATACCCTTATTTTTGTTTTATTTGTGGGTGACACGAAGGGTTTACACACAGACACCTATACTGTATTACCGTCAATGGTCCGGGAATCCGAAAGAACTGCTTTGGAAACTTTTAAGCTCATTTAGGCTTGTTAGTAAGCTTAGCAGGGGGATCTCAGATTGCCACCCCCGTGAGATCAGCCAATTATTCGGATCATCTCTACGATTTTTAGTTTTAGGTAACTCATCTTCGCATTCTGAAATGTGACGAATTCAACACGAACGAACCTTAAAAAAAAAATTTGCCTTGGTGGTGGTTTGATTCGCATGGAACAACTCCAGAATGAATGGACCTGATTTTGTTAACACCTAGTACTAAGACTTTAAAGAAACATTACGTAGCAGCACTAATTTTTCTTAAAATCGGACAGTAAGTGCGATTCCTTTACATATGGCCAAGAATATATAAGTACTTAAGATGAATTGCGTTGAGCTTTACAATTTATTATGCTACTAGGGACACTCAGGTGCTACCCTGAGTGTCGAGTCTTCAAAAGGGAGCCCTACGGCGCCCAAATCCCCGAGTTCCGGACTGGTAGGCCAGTTCTCCTTGAATTCTGGTGACTCGAGTTTTGAACACTCGGCATTCAGGGTAGCCCCTGAGTTTCAAAACGTTTCAAAAAACGTGACATAAAAAGGCTTATCATTTTATATATATAGGGTAGATTGAAAGTACACAATGTAGGGGTGTGAGGGTTGCGGAAAGAATAAAATAAATGTATTTCTAAAATAGTCACAACTCTCCCATTTTTGAGTGCTTTTCAGCACCCCCCCCCGAAAATGATCCCCTTTCTAAATTTATCAGGACCCCACTTTATATTGGGGGGGGGGGGTCCTGATAAATTTAGAAAGATTCTTGAGAAATTATTTCATAGGCCTACCGTGTTTTTGAGTTTTTCTTATCGTCACTGGTTTTTTTCTTTTTTCCACTGTTTCCAAAATTTCTTTCCACTGGTTTTTATTTCTTTTTAGTGCGGGGAATGGTATTTTTTTTCCTCCTGTCGACTTGTAATGATTGTAGCACTAACGTGTGATGATCGCAGTGTGCACTTCCTTTAGTTTCGTAACACCCAACACAAAATAGTGAAAATAAACAGTGTCGTTCCCTGTGTTCGCAAGATTGCCGTACATGTGGCGGGTCTACAGTGTTGCATTACTAAGCCAACTGAATTTTTATACTGAGGCGAAATTTTAAGCTGTTTGTATTCTGTTTGTAGTGATACCAAAAATAAATAAACGCTAATAGCTTTTCTCTTCTATCACTATGTACTTCTATAATCTTGATATTCTTTCGATGGTCGCCGACACCTTATTCAATGCATGATATTGTCCCTTTCTTAGAAATGTTTGTTTACAAAGGTGATTATTACTCAAGCTGAGTGCGTGTTTCTCTTTTCAGCTGCGTTGTTAATCCTGTATGTTCTTATGCTTCATCAAATTGGTCTTAGCATTAATACGCTACATCTTATGCCGGAAATGGTTCTTAATTCCCCAAAATGAGACCTTTCCGGAGTAATAACTGCGCGATATTCTTAACAATACGATGCAATATTGGAGTTATTTTTTATTGTCTTGCAAGATATGCTGATACCCTACAACTGATGCACTGCTCCTCATTGATGTAGTTTCTTTGACATTAATACCTTCCTGTATTTTCGTTACAATCTGGCGTTTCAAGTATCGCAATACGGAGATGATCGTGACGAGCAGTGCGCAAACTCGTTAGCTGCATTCTTTTCATTCGCACAGTTCGGTCTCAGATGATTATAGTCTAAGAAAAAAAATTGGGGAAATGTTTTGTGCGAATAAATACTTAACTAGTTGACAGGATTGAAGCATTTTCAACATTTCTCTCCAAAAATAAGATACGTTTTACGATTATTTTTTTCCCTTGAGTTACTTCTACGTCATTAATAATAATTAACTACTCTGTTAATTGCGTTTAAAGAAAATTGAACTGAATGGGGAATTTCAAGCCATGCTGAGGACGTCGCACTTTTTACAGAATTATTACATGTTAGAACACCTTCAGCGCGGGACAATTTCGAATGCGACATTTTCCACTGAACTCCAAAGCGCTGTCCAAGAAATGACCAGTTACAACTAAAAAAGCCTGAGCATTAGATTCTGCCAGCACGGTTCCCTTGGCTGCGAATGCGCGCGCATACACACACATCGAATTTCTAAATAAATTATTATAAAACTACGGTATAACGAATCCGATTATCCCCGTCGTAATAAAGAGTTTTACACGGTCGGAGCGTAAAGGAAGCGGATTGCCCGTTTGCTGCGGTGCGTGCAGTTGCAGTCCTGTTTGCATTTCCGCAATTGCAGAAGCTGTTCGAAGCAGTTATTTTTGAATTTCTTTTGCTGATAGAAAACAGCATCGCTGTTAGTGGGGCGCATCGCCTTTATATGGCCGAATGTAATGATGGCGGAGATAGAAAATGCAAACCACATGCAGGAAGATCTCTTTCAACTTGGATCGCTAAGCTTCTTACGCATTCTTTCTCTGTACTTTTCTGTTCTTTCTAGTTAGTGAAGGAAAAATATTACCACACTGCAGCGACTCTTATTCGTTATTTTGGAGGTTCACATAAACCTTATTTACCTGCATGCGATATTGAAGTGCTTCGTTATTTTTTCCCTTAACCGTTTCCATGCTGTATCTCCAAGCAAGATCGATAGCTTAGCGGAATTTCAAAGTGTTTCGGCCCATGCAATTCTTAAATAAAACTAATACCCTTTGTAGAATTCTTTTAAAGATTTCCATTTAGTTAACAAACCACAATCTTATTCGCCTAAGCGCGATCCAACAGAAAGCCACGAGAAGAAACGTCCACGGAAATTCTCACGAGAACCACCACGATTAAATTTGAATTCGCAGCTGCTTCCACCCATTCGTTACTTTCAGAAATAAACCTTATTCTTTGACAAAAGATTTCCATGAAGTTAAAATAGTAATATTAATTTTTAAAAAAAATACCAACAAATAACAATCTTCTTTATTTTACTATGCTATTACTTTTTCAATAATTTATTAATTTCTTCATTTTTTTTTGTACAGACGTCAGTTTTGAGTGACTTATTGCATCAGTTTGGCAAAAAAACAAAAAAAAAAACATCTAAAATCTCTTTCCTGATGAATATGCGAACCAAATACATTCATTCCTACACCGTAATTAAGGACTAATTTTCACATACACAGAATATGAAGTATATATTTCGAAACCGAATATTTCTCCTCGTGATTATGGAATGAAGAATTTCCATCGTCATGAACGGGGTATTCAGTAATCTTAATGTTAGCAGTCATTTACCTTTCAAAAAGTTTAAACTGGGTGAATCAACTTCTGTGCATATAACGCAATGTTTAGCTATCCTGCATTATAGATCTCCAACCTTTTGGGTGAGAATTTATAATAAAAAAAAAAAAGGAATTAACTCTCTTACATGAACTGCATTCATCCGTCCTTACTAACTCGAAGTATGCTGTATTCATTTATCTCATCTCCTAGATAAGATGAATAAATCTGTACTAAGTTGTTTCAGGTAACTAAAGAAGCCTTTTACGTACACTAAAGCATATTGGTAAATTATACTTTAGGGAGCTGCTATCACCGATATTAGGCTCAAAATTTGCAGCATTACTTTTTTTTTTTTTATTAAGGATAAAAACAGTTCTTCTTACTTGATCTAAAACAGTTTGCGAGTATGTGGATTGCAGACTCTGGTTAACAGGAGAAAGACGGGATATGATGGAGGTCTGTAAACTTTTGAATGGGTGTTATAGGATTTCAACCGATGAAATGTTTCGTTATATGGAAAGTGGGGAGAAACACGAGGGCATCCATGGAAGTTAAATTTGTTCACCGTGAAGAAAGGGGTAAAAACTAGGTATTTCTCACAGAGAGCAGTGAGCGAGTAGAGTAATTGTCCTCAGCGGTAGTGAGTGCATCTAGTGTGAATGAATTTAAAGGAAGGTATGATAGCTGGTTTGGGTGATTTATAGCCTCCCTCGATGAGTCCTTGACTCCCTGGAGGTCACAGATGATGATAATAATAACGATGAAAAAAAGAGTAATTTATGGACAGTCGAAGAGCTATGAAATCGAGCGAAATGAGTCAAACTTCTACTGGAATGGCTTCCATCATTCCTGCCCCCCCCCCATAGTCAGTCCGTGAACACACGAGCTCCAAA
Organism: Typopeltis vanoorti; assembly: GCF_054136105.1. Taxonomy (NCBI): domain Eukaryota; kingdom Metazoa; phylum Arthropoda; class Arachnida; order Uropygi; family Thelyphonidae; genus Typopeltis; species Typopeltis vanoorti. Next base: position 4,192,238 of record NC_143559.1, read on the forward strand.
CATGCCGAACCAATTTCTCGTCATCCTCTCTCTCGTTCTTCCAGCTACCTCCGTGCTTCGAAACATTCTCTCCTCAAAATGGAGAGATGCAACGTTTACTTTGCAACCAATGAGAGAGAGAGTCGCATAGGTTTACCAAAAGGCTACAATCTTCCCCCATCCCAGTTGTTCAAAAAAACATACCAGCTGGTTCCTTCTTTCTTCTTGATCATTTTCCCACAGAAAGCGCTGTGTGCGGTATAGGTTGGTAGCCTCTGTGTAAAAATAAAAATGCTTTAAAAATAAATAAAATAAAATAATGCACCATCAGGGTGTAAAAGCTTGAATGAACAGATGTCCGATAGATAATATTAAACGAATGTCTCCGATAAAGAATTGCTAATTGCATTCCGGATTTTATGTCAAAAAGATTCAAATAACTATGAAAGAAGAGACTGATAAGAACGCTAAGCCTAATCAGAAAACAGTGGCACAAATGTCGATTCGTTATATTTAGTGGGATGAAATTTTATCTGAGTATTAAGCCTATTAGTCAAGTGGATAATGTGTCGTTTATTTTAGTCATGTTGCCAGTAATCCATGTTTAGTGCAATCATTCCACATAAAATATCAATCCGGAATTGAGTTTTGGTCCAGATTAAGAGATGCTAGACTAATTTGATGTGCAATCCCTTATTATTAATCACTATTATTAATTATTATTATTAATCACTAACTGTTCCGTATTGTTGGGTTTGAACAATTTCAAAACAGCTTCTGTCGATTCGGTGGCATGATGCATCGTTCTCTCTCTCTCTCCTCCCCTGTTCATTGGATTACTTTTTATGTGACTGCACTGCACATCAGAAATGGCAATTTAATGCGAGTGGATGTCGCGTTTTCTAATCGGTAATTATACCGTGGGAATATGTGAGGAGCCTGCATTAACACGTTGTCCTTCATGGGAAGTGAATTAAGGCTCATAAGAAATTGTGTCTCACATAGTAGAAAATGTTAACAAGCCTGGGTTAGCAGAACGCATTTTCCAGGAAGAACCATGTTGTCCGCCTCTTACTCTTTTTTAACTGGTTTTCGCTACCTGAGAAGGTGTCAAATTTGTCGTATATATAAGTGTTTCACGATTCGGAAACTAGTAAGAAGACTTCGTTTAAAAATAGATGGCGAATTTTGAAAGGCGTCAGAATTATTTCTCCGGTGAGAGAATACTGCCTCTAATAAAGAAGCAGAAATAGACTCAGTTAATTTCTTCCTTAAACTAGAAAATTCAAGATATTCAGAATAGATCATGCTACTCGGATGATGATAATAAATATTAAGTAACAAAACATGATCGGCATGGGTGAAGTTTAAATTTAAAAAAATTATCACATAAATAACCTTATATATATATATATGTTTGTTTTATATTATGTTACTGTTAAAATATGCAATTTATTTATTCTGTAGAGTAACAATTTTCGTTAGAGTGTGAAATAAGAATATTATTTCATACCTTAATCTTGGTAATTTATGAACTACCAAGATATTTTGTAGAATAAATAAGAAGTTTTAGTTAAATTATACAAATAACAAATACTGAATGACAGAATGTTGCGGCTGTTCAATATATTCTGAAATAAAAATATGATTTTCACTTTCATTAATTTATAATTTCGATGAATCCAAATGAAGAACGTTCGCAAAAATACGTTAATTCCAATCTTGCGAAAAGAGACATTTCTTTATTCAATTTCACTTGGCGAACTGTAATGGCATTCGAATTGCAAACATTTCTTTTCACGCACAAACATTTTGTATTCTGATAGCTTTGCTCACACACGCACACATTTCACAAAATCCTGATCCATATAATCTGATTTCTCCCATAAAGGCGTATCTTTTAAGCGAGTCACAGAAAAAAAAGTGAGAAAAAAGGTGCGGTTATAAAGCTAATGGCATTTTCAGGAGATAGTCGTTTTTACGTAGATTTCGTAATTTTTTTCGGTCCGCTCCAATGAAAAGTTAAGCATTTGTAATGGTATTTCATCAAAACCAATTAACGAAAACGAAATTTGTATTGCTAAAAAGCTATTAGGAACCAAACGGGTGCAAAAGAAGTTACGTGCCCCAAATACCTGATATATTTTTACATTTGGGATTGTACAGAAATCTGCAATCTGATAATTGTACAGAATTTTCAAATTAAATACCAGAAAATTTTCAAAATATGTGGCTGGTAATATGAAAACTGCGCATGACCAACAACAGCGTAGTATGGAAAGAGGAACTCAGGATATTGAAAATATATTGACAACGTCGATGAAAGATAATGCTAGTCTGGTAAATGGAGTATGACACTGTCATTCGTCCACTTTATGAAAAAATACGGTATTAAAAGGACTCGCTATGAAGCAATGTGTGACACTACGCCGAAGTTTGGTTTGTCTACTTCAATATTACCTAAGAATATATTTCAGAAGATTTGAGCAAAGCTTGGAAAGCATTCAACCTGAAAATAATTCCGATAACCAAGAAGGAAACGTGTATGTTTCTACAGCAAACAGATATAAATTTTTAAGACTATTACACTTTTTTTATAAAATCTTTATCAAGTAGCTTTATTTTTATCCTCCTACATATTTCGCCAATCTGTTTCTATTGGCATCCTCAGGGAATACAAATCAGTAAGCACAAAATGAAGGTTACAGACTAGGTTATAACCGATGGTTCTAAATCATACAAAAAATTGGTATTGTGCGTGACAATGTGCGGGTCTCGTTAACGTGATTTATTCGTAATGACTCATGACGTAATTGTTATGAAAGTTCATTTCTTTGATATTTAATGATCTGATAAAAGTTTTCCAAATTTCTGGTAAAATTAGACCTTGATTCTTGTTTAGGTTTTCAGTTTTACGGACGACTGTAGCTGCTTCTTTAAAGGTTCTTGAATGGTAGTTATCTTCTACGTATGGCATAAGGCTCTTATCCCACTCAATGTGATGGTTAGTAGAGGCAAAGTGGCATGAAAGGCCTGAAATGTCTTGTCTGTTATTTCTGACATATCCTATGTGTTCTTTCTTTCTCGTTTCGAAGCTTCTAGAGGTCTGACCTACGTAACTAATACCACGTGAACAAGGAATATTATTCACATTGAGTGGGATAAGAGCCTTATGCCATACATAGAAGATAACTACCATTCAAGAACCTTTAAAGAAGCAGCTACAGTCGTCCGTAAAACTGAAAACCTAAACAAGAATCAAGGTCTAATTTTACCAGAAATTTGGAAAACTTTTATCAGATCATTAAATATCAAAGAAATGAACTTTCATAACAATTACGTCATGAGTCATTACGAATAAATCACGTTAACGAGACACGCACATTGTCACGCACAATACCAATTTTTTGTATGATTTAGAACCATCGGTTATAACCTAGTCTGTAACCTTCATTTTTGTTTACTGATTTGTATTCCCTGAGGAGGCCAATAGAAACGGATTGGCGAAACATGTAGGAGAATAAAAATAAAGCTACTTGATAAAGATTTTATAAAAAAAGTGTAATAGTCTTATGAATAATTGTCAAGAAAAAATTCAACAGATATAAATTTTGATGTAGAAATGAAGACTGATGAAAGGTCTGACAAAACAAAATGTGTGGTATGTTTTAAAGAATGCACGCACGCGAACACATCTCAATTCAGTTCAAATTGCTAATGAATGTAATACGTGGGTTAGATTATGATGAATCTGATAGCTTAAACAGATTGAGTCTGTCGGACAATAAAAAGAGTAATATTTTAAAATAACGAGAAAATAACAAAAAGCCGACGTTTTTTTTTATAAATTGGGCACTTGGAATCGAATTATAAAAGAATTACACATAAAGTTAAATAAGGAAAATCTTATTTTCTCTAAATTGAAACTTAATTAAATTCTACTATAAATAAAATGACAGGCTATCTATTCGATAGCTGGATATAATTTAACGGTTACAGACATGAAATCGTGTAAAACATCGGGATTTGAAATGATTTCCTATTGATATATGGACAATTTGAAAGTGCCTTTAAGGAAAAGAAACTGTTTTTCAGAAACAAAGTCTCTGAAGAAAATTTCACGTGATTAAGTTTTTTTTAACTTAATAAACCGGAACGGTATTTAAGAACCTGGCGTTCTAGTTACCTGTTATTAATGTGCAAACAGTTTTTAATACAGAATTAGGCCAAAGCGCATTAAAGCCTTAAGAGCTTCAGTATTTGGGTGCTTGCGAAATTTACATGGTTCATTTTGAATATTACACATTCAGACTTTTATATAATGATTAATAGACTTTATTTCCTGTTTTACGTTTAACACGTTCATTGCCAATCGCGCGATGCGAGTTCTCACCAAACGACCGATCACGCGTTATCGCGTGGACGTCGCTAACTAAATAAAAAAAAATTTAAAAAAATTGGCCACCAACGAAATTCCAATTTTCAGCTTGGCAATGAAAGTGTTAAGGGACTATACGTCCAGGTTCGACTTTTGTACGCCAAGTGTAAAATATTGCGAGCAACTGCTGAATGTATTATTCACTGGAAATGAGTAATGTTTTTATTTCTTAATTCCAAATGAAATAAATGCATTGTATTTCTTGTGAAATACAATAAATATAATGTTCGAAACCAATGTGGCCCAGAGATTTGATCGCAATTACTGGGGTGAGTTTTAATTTCTGTCGTAATCGATAATTCAGTTCAGTTACTGGAGACTCAGAAATTGAATCTCTGGTAAAGTTTATTTGGTAATGTTTCGTTTTAGCAGAAATAGTTTGCATCTCATAGCTAAAGTTGATTCGCCCAAAATATGTTAGAATAAGTTAGATGCAGTTGGATGAGTATGGCATCCTTAGGAAATGCAAAGGAAGGGTTGGGCGATGTTTTTCATACAAGCGGAAAGGACAAGCAGTGAGAGAGAAATGTTGTTGATGTTACCAGATGAATCATGTTCTTCCAAAGAGGAAATGATGACGGCGGTTTTGTGGAAGTATCTTGTGAGGTGGACAGGACGGAGTACTTAGTTGGGCGTTGCTATAAACATGTGCAGCGCTTATATAAAGAAATGCATAAGCAAGTTAGCCTGTGGGTGACTTTAATTATAGGAATATAGATATAATGAAGGGATGGCATGTGGGTTCGAAGAGAATCAATTTCGAGTTTTTGAGAGGCATAATAGAGAGCATGCGCGTATCGAGAGTTTCATTTGATCATCTCTTCGGAGGATGTTGTTGTAAATGAGGTGTGCGAGTGACCTTGAGATCACCTAGGGTGGAGAGAAAGATTTCTGCGTGAAAAGAGATATGTGAAATACAGCATAGGTGGGTGTGCATGCATGTACATTTACGTTACAAAATCAATGTTTTTACACATTCTGTATGCCCTGTATGTAATACACATGTACTGCAATACAGGGCATACAGTATACGAAGGGAGCTGAAAAGTTGTGATAAAGACTTCAATTCATTCATGGTGATTATCACAACTTTTCAGCACGCACGCACGCACGCACGTATCTGGAATTACTAAACTATCAATTAAGAAAACTTCAGAAAACAACTTAGAGCTATATGAGGGTCGATTGGTTGCTTTCCTGCTTTGTGTATACGCCTGAAGCAACTAAGGCTTGATGTGGGGCCAAATGATGTGTGTGTGTGCAAATTGGGTGTAGTTCTGGTCGTTTTGTCTGTTTACCTTAGAGTGGAAAAATCTCAGTTTTTTGCGAAAGGAATTCAGTGGGAGAAGGGCTATGTTGCTCGGGCAATGCATGAATATATTCCAAGGATCAGGGGATTAAAAAAAGGGAGGTGTGGGGGAAGCATACCCAGTCGACTTTAAACTCAATTTACAGTGCACCAAGCCAGATCGAAGTTAAACATTTCATTGGAAATGAAATGTTTTCACCTATAGAAAAAGACAGTTAAAATGAGATATAACCTCAGAATTTACTTGGAAAAGATTGACTTAATGTGTTAGCCTCTAACTCTCTCGCTTTTCTGCATGCCCCGGCATCAATCCTGGCTGGAATTGTTTATGCATTTCTAAACCTGTAACTCCTCATCCTATTTTAATAAATCAAATATGCATCAGAGTTTGTTGTGGTTGAGTATTTTTCCTCGTGATATTTAACACAATGAAATTCGAGGAAGCGACAAACAAAGCGATAAAAAAATCGCTCACTTGCGATAAGTTCAATATTCCTATTCATGCAACTTCCCGTATGTGTCTTCGTGATAAATGATCGCCTTCGTTAGTCTGATAAATGGATAGGGTTTTCGCTATTCACTCAACAGGGTGTCGAATCCCATCACCAGCATGGATGTTTTGTGAATATCATTTAGGCGACAGATGAATTCCGTCTTGCTGTAGAAGTCGCGCTGTTTATTGAAAGTGTGAAGTAGTTTTCATCACGTTCCACGTTTGCTCTCGAGGAGAGGCTTTTCGGCTTAGAAGAAGAAAAATAAATAAGTTCCATAAAGAATAACAAGAAACTCCAAATTAAACGAGCAGAAATGTTGAAGCTATGATGATTTATAAGTGGATATCTAAATGTAAAAATTGAGATAATACGAGAAATATGCGAAAGATTTAATGACTCAGGGAAAAATAAAAACGGAATTAAATTCTAGCAGTCCTGTACAGACAATTTGAGAATAAATAACCATTCTACCAACACAAATAAAATTATAAAATAACAGCGAGAAGAAACTTACCCACACTGGACTATATAATAACGAATATAATCATTATATCCCAGGAAATTATACTTATATTCGGATTCTTACATCAGCTGATGAAGAAACTGACTTTGCATTACTTATTGGAAAATTAAGATTCCTTAAATGAAAAAAAAAATAAGGATCAGCACACAATATAAGACTTAAGAAAAAAAATTAAGGTAGAATTGTTACAGGAAGAAAGCATCAAAATATTGCCAACGAAGAACAGAAAAGCAGTTCAGCTAAAAACATTTTAATGAAAGCGAGAACTGAATGAAATGGGAAATCTTTAAAAATAATATTAAACAAGTAGTTTATGAAACCTTGGAGGAAGGGAAGAGTTGGAAATAAAAGGAAAGGTGGACTCCCTTGTGCTTGGAGGAGGAGGTTAAAAATAACTTGGCGAAAAAGTAAAAAAAAAAAAAAGATACATCTAATGAAGAAAAGTATGGCACATGCAAAAAGATTTTCAGAAATAACACTAGCAACAAAATCTGGAAAATAAAACAAGAATTCTGGGATAATTATTCAAAACTGCTTGGACGCCATACATTGTGTCCAACTGAAAAGAAAATACGGAGATCAATTAGAAACTCCAGCACTGAATTATATGAGTATACAAACGTACCTTTAACTGAACAAAAATGTTGGGAAGAACACTCTTTGATAAATTCTATGAAGATGAAGAAAACAAAAACATCACCTGAAAACCTCAAAGATAAAATTTAAAAGGAAACAGATCCGAACAATTAGAGAACGATCAATATATTTCCAGCCATCTTGAATATTCGCTCAAAATTTATCCAAGAATTTATAAATGAATCTCTAATATTAAATGTGAACAGCAAGGTGTTAGATCTGGAAGATCCTGCACAAAGCAATATTTACAGGGAAACAACTAAAAGAAAAATCAACAGAGTATAACATTCGTTGTTATGTGTTTCATAGATCTACATAAAGATATTATGCATTTATTATATCTATAAATCAGATACTACAATAATGAAATAAAACAAATGAAAATGAAGAAGGAAATTAGACAGGGATGATTCATTAGGCGCTCCACTGTTAATATTTTAATGGATGAAATGGCGGAACTAAAAGATAACATGTGGAATGCAATACAAATTAATAATAATGTAGCAAATCTAATCTTCTATGCAGATTACATAAGCATACACGGAAGATAATTTACAAAGAGAAGTATTTTCTTCCAACAGATTTGCCAAAAATATAATATGGAAATATCAATTGGAAAAAAATCCAAACACTTGTGATTAGTAAGCAACCAGTCGGATGTGAGCTAGAAATAAACAGAAAAATAATCGAATGAATGATGAATTTTAAGCACTTACGAATTCAGATGAACTGCGATGAAGTAATAGAAATTGAAATGCAAGAGGAAGCGCTTAAAGCAAACAAGAGGTTTAAACAAAAATTTAAATCTGAATATTGCAACGAAGACAATGCGTATAAAAGTGTAAAAAGGCCAGTTTTAACTTATGCATCTGAAACAAGACGTGAAACAGTTAAACAGAAATCAATTCTAAAGAAAACTGCGAGAAAACAAAATTTCATAATCTCAAATGAAGAAATGTACAAAAAAAAGTATGTGCCTTGTATACAACCAGCAGACGAATGAGTGCCAAAAAAAAAAAAAAAAAAAGAGTAGCAGAAGCATGAACAGAGCGGAAAGGATAACTGGACAAATATTAAAATGGAAACCGAGTATTAGAACAACAGTGGAAAGATGGATTGCAGTAAACGCAGGTGCAAGAGGTTTGAGCCATAAGGAGGAAGCTGCATCCAATAGGTTATTATTATTAATTTTTGAAATTTTTTGAAATAAAAAAAAAATGAAATATGAAATTTTTATAAGAAATTTTTTATCTGTTTTATTTAGGTGATCATTAGTCTGTTCCAATGCGTTATCATCCCTCCTCCAGATTCCTTAAGCGTATTGTATCATTTAAGAAAATCCGGTGGCGATCACCATATCTGAAGAATAATTTATTTGCGTCATAGTTCACCTTGTGCGTCTGTTTGGCACTCGAAAAAAAGGATCTTGATCTGCTGCATTAAAATAAATCAAAACAAAAGGGCACCCTCCCGTTACCAACGCTATATTTTCATCTTGTTCTCTTGTTTTGCTTTTAAGAACTGTAAATGTTCGTGTCGTGCTTCAATACTTAAAGGTCATCACTGACAGTCTGATGTGTGCTGAAGGAAGGGGAAGAATCGCTCGCCATCTACGGTTAGACTTATTAAAATCGATTAAATGATATATCCGAATGATAGGAAAGCAGTTGTAACAGAAACATCGTGTTGCAGCATGCTCCCTCCCATTCTTTCCGTACTCGCGTTTGATTGAACAGAATTGGCCCAGCGGTATTTAGTTGTTTGTTCTATTTCTGGATGGATCTCATAAAGTCATAGCGGAAGGAGATTTTGTGGATTCATCTTCGATCCTCGAACATTATTCGTTCAGTGCGATGTGTTTTTCTACCTCCCTCTCGGATACAAGTGATGCTACCATCCAATTTTTGGCTAAGAACAGCTCAATCAGAAATATTATCGCACATAAAAATTGTGAAAAACAACCCCTGAACTCGCATTTCCTCTTTAGGAACAAATGAAACTCACTTGGTAGTGTGATTCTTTTTTTTTTTTATGCGTGCTCTTCGTAAAATTTTCAGAAAGTGTCTACAAAGAAAAAGAAAAAAATACGAAAATAATTGAAAACTTGAAAGACTCAATATGACTTATTGGAATAAAATTTCCATTTTGTATATTGTATTTGTTTTCGAGAATTCATTTCGCAAGTTTCTTTTTATTTCTTTTTGTCACTCATATTTCTTAAAAAAAAAAAAGCATTAGTTTAGCTGAAGAAACTGGAATTCTAATAAGATAGTCAGTGTTTCGTTTTATGAAATTTCAGGTTTCTTTGTGATTCTGAAGTACCAAAACGTTTTCTGTTGAGGACTGTTAAAAATATATATTAAGTCGTTTTATTGCGGTTGTGTTCTGTTCAGAAACGTGTATTAGGTAAAGATCAAGCTGTGAGCGGAGTCCACTTAGCTGTGCGCTGTCCAATACTCCTTGTTTTCATTACGTGAGCCATATCGAAGTACGCATTTTTACAGAAAAAAAAAGTAAGAGAGCATGACTTGTCGGAGAATAAGAAAAGGAATAATATGTAAAATGTGTGTATGTTTCATTTTCAAAAATATTTATCCAGAATATCGCAATAAACTGAAACTTAAATATGCTAATGATCTGGCAAGTAGATACTTGACTTCATTTAGATGCGATATTTTGATAAGCCGATTCAACTGAAATTTTAAACCAAGTTATATTTATTTGAATATTTAATATAAACGGCTTTCATCACTTACTGTGAGCGAACGACGCTTATTATTTTTTTAAGTTGCCTTAAAAAAAAAAAAAAAAAAGGTGCCGTGTTTGGTCTTCAAATCTCGTGTTTCTTCTGATTTTCGTTCAGCAACGCTTTAATCTCAGAAAGAGTAAAGCCTTTGTCGGGTATTAAAACAGTATTCCAAATTCCCCAATAATTTCAGGGCACAGAATGCTGATGGTGCAAATGAAAATCTGAATGTGCCTTAGTAAGCTTTCGTACATGACCTTCCCCGCGGGTCACTTTAAGGGAGTCAGAGGCATTTCAAACTTCAGCTTAGTTGGTAACGACAATCTCATTCGTTTTGAAAGGATCGAATTCTGAATAGGACACGAGAAAGTTTATTTTTTTCCCGCCTGAAGTGAGTTTACTAGTCATACGGATGGAGCTGATCCCAGTGTGACTAATATACTGGACTCATGGTCTTAGCTGATTTCTCCGCAATCTGAACAATTCAACCGCACAAATGTTTTAGTGGTACACTTCATCCCATCAAATAGAAAACAATCGGAAATTTTACAATAGTCGCGCGTCTTACACGTGACTGTGTTCTGTTTCTTAAATCCCATACCAAATGTTCTTAGTACCCTGATAAACCTCCCTAGGGGAAAATTCTTTAACAGTATTTAATATGCAGACAGTCGTTGTGATGATAAAGAAAATTTTCTCCATGCTATTTTTAAGAATATGTAGCAAAAGATTTGAGCAATCTAAAACAGAGTTAATGGAGCGAAAAAAATGTAACATAGGAATAAGTTAAGGGGATAATAAATCCCTCATTATTTCAAAGCCGAATACGAAGATCGAAATCTAAGAGTTTCATGCCGAAGAACTTCCGGCGAGTCCAAGGGTAAGTCAACACCTGGTAGTACAACCCCCTAGGGCGACTCGGAGCAAAGGTGGAGCAAGCTTCGATCACTGTCCTTAATATTTTCTCATAATGTAAAACGCAGCTCCTAGGAGATGTATTACTGTTTTACATTATGAGGTAAGGTCACTACCCAGACCGGTTTCGACCTTTATTGAGATCTCATCAGTGAGTAGGTAGACTTGCCAGAAAGGTGTCCATATATTCTTACTACAATCAACAGCCTATTTTTTTTCACTTGACTTAAACCTTGGTATTATCCAGGTCTACCTACTCAGTGATGAGACCTCAATAAAGGTCGAAACCGATCTGGGTAGTGACTTTACCTCATAATGTAAAACAGTAATACATCTCCTAGGAGCTGCGTTTTACATTATGAGAAAATATTAAGGACAGTGATCGAAGCTTGCTCCACCTTTGCTCCGAGTTGCCCTAGGGGGTTGTACTACCAGGTGTTGACTTACCCTTGGACTCGCCGGAAGTTCTTCGGCATGAAACTCTTAGATTTCGATCTTCGAGTTTCGTATTCGGCTTTGAAATAATGAGGGATTTATTATCCCCTTAACTTATTCCTATGTTACATTTTTTTCGCTCCATTAACTCTGTTTTAGATTGCTCAAATCTTTTGCTACATATTCTTAAAAATAGTCGCTCAGATCCGATTTTGATCTCCGTCATTAACTGGTGTAGCACCACCTGAGAATGCGGCGTTCATTGGGTGCGTGTGAATCAAGGGCTGACTAGATGGTTGGAAGTTCTTTATGTAACTTATACAGTCATTAAAGTTACATAAAAAACTACCAATTTTGTACTGAAGTTTAAGCGAGGAAGTAAAGTTAAAAACACCATGGTTGACAGAAAAAATTAAAGAATCAGTCGTAGCAAAGAAGAAAGTTCTTGGCAAATAAGTCGAAGGATGCCTTAAAAAGAGTACAGAGTAAAGTGTAAGAAAGCAAAGAATTGTGTAAAATTAGCTAAAGAAAAGTCACAGAAAGACCTCGGTAAAAACATAAATATCAGGAAGGAGGGAAACTATTCTTGGAGGCTAAAAGTTTACAAATGGAGGAAATATGATAGTGGTGACACGAAAACTGATAAGGTATGTATGCCTGGATTAATTAATTTGAAAGACTTAAATGAAGCAACCAATAACAGAACAGTAGTAGAAAATATTCGAGAGGAATGCAAATTGGAGTCCATAAGAAGACTCAGAGAAGCTATCAAAATCTGAAATGAGGAAAGGCAGCTGCAGGAGATGATATGGGACCAAAATGCCCGAACATGGAGGGTATGAAAGTTTTGGGTTCGCTACATAATTCAGGGGGACTAGTCCGAAGGGCGAATTCCAGATGATTAGATAGAGCTCTCATAGTTCCCACCTATAAAAAAAGGGAATAAAGCTGAATTCCTCTGAATTACAGAGGAATTTCTCTACTAAGTGTTCCGGGTAAGATGTATGCAAACATACTTGAAGAGGCCCAACAGAAAAATGTTAGAGGAGCAATTGGGAGAAAAATAAGCTGGGTCTAGGCTAAACAGAGGTTGTCAAAAGAAAACTGATCAGAAATCATGGAATATAACAAGGTTCTGTTCTTAAAGTTTGTAGATATAGAAAAGGCATACGACAAGGTGCAGAGAGAAAAGGTTTTTTAAAATAAACCAGAGCAAAATATTTAAGTTCCAAGTCAGCAGTTAGAACTGAAGAAAGCACAGGAAGATGGTTTGATGTAAAATCAGATATAAGACAAGGGTGCAAACAATCTCCACTATTATTCATCATCTATATGGATCACTTCAGAAAGAAAGTGACATTAAACTGATATTAGAATCGGAAATATCAAACTTGGATCTTTAATTTTTGCAAATGCATACTCCTAAGCAAATCTTCAGGATTCTTTAACTAAATTGAAAAATAGCCGTAATTATTTTGTATGGAAATCTGCAATTAAAAACAAACTATAAAAACTGGCAGGGATATAGAAAACTTGAATCGCATTCTTAATGGAGAAAATGTAGACCAAGAAATATTTCAGATATTTGGGGAGATGTTTTGAAAATAAAATAGACTGGTCTAACGGGGAACTAGTTGAACACTTTATGTGGAATTAGATAGGAATTAGCCCAACTTCTTAAACTAACTGTATACAAGATGGTGTTTAAACCAATGTTTGGATCTGAGAGTCTGTTTAGACATAACACTTGATCGGATGTTAGAGATCACATATATGGCAGCTCTATGAAAAATTAATAGCTTGTGAAGAAATAGCAGAATCATATTAAAAATGAAGATATTAGGACGGAACGTCAGTTTACTAGAATTCTAGAATGTGCGAGCAGAGCTAATCTAATGTGACATGGTCACTTAACCCAATGAGAGAGAGAGAGGAAAGGTCAGCAAAACAGGTGTTTGATGGTAGGAAAGAGACGCACAGGAAAACCAAGGTCTAGGTGGATTGATTCAGTCAGAAGTGCCTTAGAAAACGAAATATTAGATCGAATAATACCGTCTAGTAATTGGGACGAAAATTATTAATATGAGATTAGAAATATTTCAAAAACATAAGTATGTATCTCTTTTAAACGAATAAATTCAATTCGTCCAGTTTTACCGATGTATGGCAAGTGCAACAAGAGGATGCATGGTTGTGTTTATTCAAGAAAATTAAAGGCAGGTCTTTCCCGTCTTTTTTTTCCCCGAGATATTAAAAATTTTCTTAAGGTTTGTAAAAGATCCTGATATTATACTACCTTTCACGTAGTGGCACTCTCCTTTTAAAAAGGAGACTGTGCCCAGATGATAAATAAATCGTTTTTTATGATTGCTGATTGGGTTTGGAAGGTGGCTCTTTTCCTGTTACCTAAAGCGAGGATGTTAATAAAACGAATTATGAAAACTATCTACAAACTTTAGGAAGATGTCCGATTATCTGAGACAGATGAAAGAAAGAAAGGGCCTCTGTTTCCTTATCTTGGGTATACAAGCTCAGTTGGAAGACAGACGTATGCCGATTGAAAAGAACGCGAAGTTACATAAGGAATTACCATCATATTATAGAAATTGGAACCGCTTGAAAACCTGAACTACTCAGGACGAGAGACCTGCCTTATCGCTTGAGCAATCAAAATCAAACGATATCACGTTCGGTTTATTTTCTTTTATCTATCTTCCTTTCACTTCGCCGTGCACTATGGCAACTATGATGAAACAGGATTACCAACTTTTTACTGGGCATAACCGAACGACGTGGTTGTCAGCTCAGCATTATCTCCGCCACTTTGTGAAAACAAGGAATATCGTCTCGTTCTACAAATCCAATATCTCCTTTTTCATATCAGTAATGCAAATACTTTGGTTTTTTTTTTTGTTAAAATAAGTCGTTTCCCCACCATATCCTTCATATATCTTGTGTCACCAATGATTTTACATCGTCAGTATGCGACGGAGCTTTGGAAATTTGCGCTCTGTATGTTTGCTTAACATTCACCATGAATATGATTATTGTGAATTTATAGAAGGGGGGAAAAAACTAAAGCGTAAATTCCGTTATCACACACACAATTTTATCGTGATGTTTATCGCTAATAATCAGTTTCGTAATACCGATTTTATCATTGAAGGTGTCTTGCATGTGCAATTAGAATGGAATGAGAATTTGCATTTTAGTGTGTTCATCGGATCTGATATTCTTCTTGACAGCAGACATTCTTTTATGACGAAGATATTAAGTCGCCTATCATTTTATCCTGCGAAGTTCTAGTGCTGTAATCGAGTGCTGAGGACAATCTAGTTTTCATTTTCTATCTCATTTCACCGTCGATCATAATCTGCTTTTGGGGTCAACCTTGATAACGAGCAGGGGATTTGCTCATGCTAGATTCATACCTTCTCTCAAAACGGTTTTCGAAAGCAATTAGTCGGCAGTTGAATTAAAGTCACGCGAAGAGCGACGAATATCTTTCTGTTTCCTTGCTATAAGTATATATGTCGTTTTTGTATTTGGCTTAAATAATTTCACGTAATCTCCCAAAAAATAAAGGGTCCGTTTGAAATTAAATACATTGTTTTCGTACCTTTCAACCCCTGTTATAGTATCACAGATCTCGTACTCCTCTGTCCTCACGATTTCATGAGATGTCGATTTTTAAATAAGAGTGTTCGGATATTGCATTTAGTTACTTTTATGCGACTTCCACCCATGACAGGCTGTAAATAAATCCAAAACGTATTTGGTGTACCGTACGTAGACAAAGGTAACTTGATGTTTGTTCTGGAGGACAAACATTGAAATCGTTAAATATTTCAAACTACTTTAAATCTGAAACAATTATGGCGTAGTGAAGTCTCCACCTAAAGGCCATGGCAGTCATTTATGCTCGTGGTAGGATTCGCACCCTACAGTTTGTTGATTGATTGAGGAATAAGACCAGAGTTATCAGAAATTTAGTTTTCATTTAAAATGTTCAGATACTTTTGTAATTCAAACAGTTAGATGCTGCAAAACACGCACATTGAATTACACACACAGTTTTCCATGAGAAAGTAGAATTCAAAAATGTTTTTTCGGAATTTTAAAAATTTAATATCTTAAAAATGATAACATTGTGTTTATATTCTGAATAATTCGATTTGCTTTATAAGAAAATGCTTCGGGACCTTTGATTAAATGGCATCATACTAAATGTATCGCACCATATCTAGTTTATCGCAGAGGGTCATACTTTCTCTACCAGTCCCCCCGTTGAAAGATCTCATGGATGGCTGTCCGTGATAGAAATAACTAAAATTAATTAAAAATGGCAATATGTGAAAAGATCTGTAAACACTTTCCTCCTGGGCTTTTTTTAATTTAAAGTAATTTAACCGAACGTAAAGAGTCGCTGAAGGGAGCTGATCCTAGATACTAAGACAAGGAGTGATGAGAGCTTGGGCCACCTTTACCACGAGTTGCCTCAGTCCTGAAGATACTTCAGGCGTAAACTTTGTTTGCTTACACTTGGATAAAGGACTAAACTAAATTTATTATGCGAAAAATTATTAGGAATGATGCTGATATACTGGTCCTTTAGAGCGATTTGAATAAAGTGGCTAGGTGTGTTGACAAGTGAGGATGTCCATTTAACACCAGTAAATGTAAAGTTTTGCACTTTGGATCTCAAACAGTTAAGTTGTGCATCATATTGGAGGCATTGTATTACAGGGGATAGAGGAAGCGAAGGATATTGGCAGATAAAGAATTGAAGTTCAATGGATATATTTCAAAAGTGATAAAAACAGCACAAAGAAATGCCACTATACTAAGAGGAAAGTCAAGATAAGGATGTGGTCGTTCCGCTGTGCAAGGCTTTGATTAGACCATATCTGAGCTACTGCGCATCAAATAGGCTGAAGAGGGGCGATATGATTGAGACATATCAATTGCAAATGGGATGCTTATCATATAGATACCGAGGACATTTTTCAAAGGGTTGAAGGAGGGAAGGGGAGAGAGACAAGATGTCATTCTTGGATGTTGTATAAAGGTGTGGTGCGTAAGAGAGTGTGGCATGACTTTTTTGCGTGGAGAGTGGATAGTGAATGGAATTTATCGCAAAATGAGATGGTGAGTGCGCAAACATTGAACCAATAAACATTATCTCTGTTAGAATGTATCTTACTATTGCGTCTTCACTCTGAAGGTGCTTGTATAATAATAAAATAAGAATGCAACGTATTGTAATTGATAATTTTCTTCAGAATCACACCTAGGAAAATCTACCGAACAATTTTTCGTATCCGTTTCATCTTTTACACATTATTATTATTATTATTATTATCTAATTCCGCTGACGTTCGACATTGAAATAAATTAAATTAAATTCGTATAGTGAAGGTATGTAAGTTCTTTTAACTAAGCTTTGATATTTTCCAGGTCTACCTACTCACTGATGAGACCTCAAAAAAGGTTGAAACCGGTCTGGGTAGTGACCTCCCCTCATAATGTAATGACAGTATTACATCTCCTAGGAGCTGTGTCTTACATTATGAGAGAATATCAAGAATAGTGAGGGATCTTGCTCCACCTTTGCTTCGAATTGCCTTCGCCGATAGTTTTTCGGCATTGAAACGCATATAGATCGTAGTTATCGATCTTGAGTTTCACTTACTGGCTATATAACAAAATAGGATTCTTATCTATTTAATATTGAAATAAATTGTTTGTCTCTACTGTGAATCAGACACAGAGTAAGCCGTGTAACCCAATCAAAAATGACGAAATCGGATGCAACCGATCCTCCATAAGGGGCTCTTCGTCGGAGCACAAGGTGACTTGCGATATGTTTCTAAACATTTCTGCTTAAGAGGAATTTCAAAAGCAACGCGTTTGAACATCTTATAATGCTGCAACTGTTTTTATTTCGAAAACTCACCAAAGATACTTAAACCTCTGGGAAAATGAGAAAGGGTTCGCAAATCTGTCTGAACACATTACATCTGATAGAAATTTAGTGTTAAGGACTGGTAAGGGGGAATCTGTTATAACAAAGAGGAATTGGCATGCCGTGGAGCATGGGAAAACGTTTATTAACAATATAGAGGCTTCACTGTACGCTCTGAGGAAGGATTAGTGTTTTTGATTTCGTGATGAAATATAACTAAGAGTACACAACGAAAACTTAATTAAAAGAAGTTGGACTTCACCTTAGGAAAACAGGATAACACACCTCTCATTTCAGGCAAACCGTCTATTTTGTGTGTGAAATCAGCGGTCAAAATAATAATTGAAACATCTTGGATTTCTTTCAGAGTGAATATCAGAGTATTTCGTCATTCGGTTTTCTTTCTCCAATTACAAGAAAAGCATCCCATTATCATCCCATCTTAAAATATCGATCAATTTCTTTCTCACAGTAATTAATTCAGACAGCAAAATATGCAGGAAATTAATATATCACTGGGAAATAATTATTTGTCTGCATTTGTACAGCACGATTGGAGTCTTGCATTCCCTGGTTCGAGGTTAAATTTAAATCAAATATAAACTCGAGCAAGCGTTATTGAGAACATCTTGGAATTAATTACGTATATGTTTTAATAATAACTCTTTATTTTTTGAACAGCATGTATTTGGTTCATGGCCTGTCAAAGGGCATCAACGGTAATTACAAGAAACAAACTATTCATCATTTTTATTATTAAAAAGGAACCTCCTAATAGATAAGGTTTTGCAATCATCTCTTGAACAGCTAACTCGACATGAATGAAATATTAATATGAACATCGTTTTCCCCCCTCACCGGCAAAGAAGCCTCCTGCCCATTTCTCCTGTCGTACTATCCACAATATGACTGGGGGGGGGGGGGGGACAGTGTGTTTTGCCGGCTCTCCTTAGATATCTAATATCACAAATCATTTCGTCCCAGCAGCCGGTCCGATATAAATTAACAAGGACTTATATTCGTACTGAGCGCTGTTCTGTTCGTTGAATGGCCGCTGGGTACACACTATACCAGCTTGCAAAGCCGTAAAAAAAAGCACGCCGTGTGGATATAATTCTCCACATTAATCGAGGCAAAGGGCTCTCCTGAGACCAATAAAACGCTATTTATGGATGAAATATTTATCTTTCTCCTTCTTTGGCTTCTCACGCCAATCTGGCTCTGCTGGAACTTAAATAAATATATTAAACGAAAGACGAAATATTTCGAGTGCGCTGTGCATCAGAAATCAGAGGATGTTTGACAAAAATATCAAAAGGAAAAAAAAGCTTTGCCTCGTGCGGATGTTACATTATCAGTACAAATGAAATAGAAATCGTGAGCAACGTCGTCTTGAAATAGAGTTGTGTTCGAGTTATTTAATTACGGTAAAATGCGTTACTTAAAAACGATAATTTAAATAACATAAACAATTATGTGAAGAACCAACGAGTAAGTTTCAGTAAGCATGACAGTGTGCGTCTATTTAAAATTTTCAGGTGAAATAATGTTAAACACTGATTCAAAATCAATAAATGTAATCGCATACGTCTTTTGTTATTTTTAGTATTACAGAGTTAATTCTGAGACATTAACAGACAAGATGGTGCGTATGAGTGGCCTGTTAGA
Organism: Typopeltis vanoorti; assembly: GCF_054136105.1. NCBI lineage: Eukaryota > Metazoa > Arthropoda > Arachnida > Uropygi > Thelyphonidae > Typopeltis > Typopeltis vanoorti. The sequence goes on from NC_143559.1 coordinate 4,211,346, forward strand.
AGACTATCACAAGCGAAACTATGAATATAAGCATAAAAATCACGACTCCTTCCAATCTGTCTTCACCATTGATTTTATTTTTATTTCGAAATAAATAAAATATAAATGACTAAAACTAAATCCAGACATTTAGGAAAAATACTTTTCCAGCATCAAAAAATTTACATCAAACGTTATTTGTCTCAAGTGTGACTACTCTGAGCATACAATTTTCGTGGGTGTGATTCGCATGAAAAAAAAAAAAAAAGCTTTTTAGATTTTGTACTGTGTGTGTACGCACGAGTGGCAGATAGTGTTCAAACTGAATATGCCCCCCCCCCCCCTCATAGATCCTCACCCACAGACTGAAGAGGAATAAAAGTGCTGTAGTTTGGACAAGTTTACTCTACAGTCTGAACTGCTAGAATTATTTAATTATGGGAAACAAAATGTATATATATAAGTAGGAAACAATTGGGTATTTTCACTCAGGATTCACAGATGATCATTACAATGTTTTACGAAGTGAAGAAAAATGTAACATGTGACAGATACAATTCACAATCTCCGAGGCCGATTTAAAAGTGGACTTAATATGTGTTAATTTATTATGTTTCCATTGGATAATTGGATTTATTTTTCTCAGGAAACTTCAGTTTGCTCTCTTCTTGTATTAATTATTCAACATAAAGTTTGCACACTTTTGTAAATTCAAAAATTAGCCATCTATATTATAACGACAAAATGGATCCAGAAATATGAAGAAAAAGATCGCATCTGGATTTTGCGAAGTACAGAGGAGGGATCGGGAAAGCATTAAACTTAATATAGAAATAATTCTAAAAAAAAAATAGTACGTTGCTGAGCCAATACCGACATACAGTTTTTGAGGTGGAAATTTGGCTGAGGTCCAAATTTCCAGCCCATCCTCGTGGATAATCCGTCTCACCACGAGGAAGTGAGGACCGGACATCGGTTCTTTGCATTTCATTCAAGCTATGTGGAAGGCTGACACACGCTAATCCAACTTTGATCTCTAAGCGACTTAGGATGGCAGGAAAACAAAAAGCAGTGGAGAACCAAGATCTAGGTGGATTAATGCAGTCATTAGGGTCGTATAGGGCAACAACATAACTGACAGTACTTGATTCCTAAAAAATAAAAATAAAATGTGGTAGAAATGCAAACTTAATCATGTACTGTCCCAGTATATATCCTTTGAAGGTATACATCTGGAATTTGATGATTCAAAAGGAAGTGAATACATTTTTTTAATTCCTAACGTTTGGAAATCTGTATGGAGTCTGATCTTTTCGCACTTGAGAACAATATCTGCGCAGTGGATGAAAGGCTAAGAGCATATGGCCAGCAGCTGCACCAAGTTGGACTTCTAATTAGTAATATATAATGCTGCACGTGCTCTGTCGAATCTCTTTAATTATGGAGTTAAATCGTACTTTCATATCTATTTAGATGAATATTGTTAAACTGCTCTTCGGAACCATTTTTGAGATATTTTCTTTGAGACATGATAATTTTATTTTAAACATTTTCACCTCTTCTTCTGTAACCTACTATATATATTCGTGTTTTGATTTTCTTTGATTTTTTTTCCCAAAGGTGTTTATTATAGCGACTTTTGCATCCAGGATCTTTTTTACTTCACAGTGGAACTAGAATCCGATAACCAAGATCATGTGAAAATATTCTGTTTGGATTATTTATTCAGTGGCCCACATACTGTACTCGTGTAAATAAGCTCGCACATCCTTGTGTTGGTGAGATTCTCATTATTTTTATTTTATTTGTTTTATTCTCCGGGTATGCTTTATGCATCGTGATATAAGAAAGTTAGGACGCTTAGTGTGAATTACTATTATGAAATAATAATTACATGTACTCTGTCTTCAGATAAGTAACACGGAATGCATCTTTTGTTGTGCCTCCAAGTGGGAAAAATCGTTGAAGGAACAGATTTTAAGGCTGTCACCGTGTGCATGTAAGCCACAGTCTGTATTTCTACAAACACCTTTGCCTATAGGCCTCTGTCTACACATTTGCACTAGCGAACGTGTAGGCAGCATGCTCAATGAGAAATAGATTGCATGCGGATGAAGGAAGATCCTGAAACCTTCGGATCCGTTTGCTAAATACGAACCTTGTCCAGAATAGCTTCTGAAATTATTTCACCTTTCGTCGTGCTTCCTGCCTGTAAGAATTCTCTTAATGACTTAGAAAGTGGAATCCGGAATGAGTGTATCTCTGAATGGTTTCAATATCAGGTAAATCTTGCAATTCTTTGCATTCTGGTGAACTCTGACCGCCGCGTTTTGAATGTTCTCGTTATACGAGTGAGGTGCTGTCGTATCCAACTTTCAAAGTAGTAGACAAGAGGTTGGTGGCAGAGAATTCACCCGGAAGGGGACTTACTGTGCTATTCTCGAAATTTATTTTGAATTGTCCGACAGAACTGTCAAGTGCCTAAGTGGACTCTCCACAACAGTGTTTGAATGCTGCATTTCAACAAATGCATATCTTTCCGACCAAGATATAAGCATATAATATACTAACATATCATGCAGTAGTATTCATCTAACGCTGAGAATTGAAATATTCAAGGTCAGTCTAAAGTTTGCCTGTCTGCATTATTTCATTAAAGTCACTGAAATTTCGTTAATGTGAAGTTTAAATACGAAAGGATGAGGTCTCAGGTAATGAAACTGTGGACGTGAAAACTGTTTAAATTTCGGATAACTCTAATAGTTGCTGTTTAGTAGCTATTGGAGTTAGCAAATAATAAATTCAACGCGAATTTGAAATTATGAAGGAAATTAATAATCAAAATGTTCTTGTAATAAATTCCACGCTTATTTCAAGAGCGGTTAATAAACACAGTTTTCCCTTGTCATGGGTCACGTGGTTATTTCCACTCGTAAACGTAATACTTTTGATTAACCCCTTAATATACAAAGACGTCTGTGACACGTCTTTTGTTTATTGCACCCAAATTGATTTTGAATTTTGGTTTCACATATAAATACAACCGAATAGAGACGCAAGACAATCTTGTGCCTATTTCCTTTCAGCCGAGAAAAGTTGCCGACGGCGTATATCGGCTATTTCGTTTCGTTTGCACAAATCCATCATTATTTTTCAAATAATGATGAATTTGATCCAGCAAATCACCCTCGCCCAAAAAATTGGCAGAAAAACGACCGCTTTCTGATTTTTAATTGGTACGTTAAGGGGTTAAAAGTTTAAAATAATTTAAAAAAAAAGGAAATTAATAAAGCCACGTCTCCAAATTTGATCTGTTTTATGTGATAACGTTGCAAGTCTAAAGTACATTAGTAGCTTGGGTGCACTAACATTTTTTTTTGTTTTTTTAATTTTCCCCATAAGCCCGTGTTTTTTTCTCATATGCTTTGCTCAATAGTACTCATGCATTTACTTTGTGAATACGTTATACCAACTTAACTATAACTATAAAAGACAGATAATTAAAATCACATTGTGTAGGACAAAAGCGCCCTACCCTATGCGATATTAATTCTGAAATCTGCCCATACAGTACCTTTCAGTTTATTTTTAAAAACGTATTTTGTAGAAATGGGATCCTTAAAGGTCAAAACTCTACCAGGGCTTCTGACTTAAAGTCCAATCCTCAACTTCTCGTAGTGCACCCTGTTAGGCATCTACTTGGATACTGAACGAATGAGGGTAGGCTCGAAAATTTAGGATTTAGCCGACTAAATTCTATTCTTATTGGTTTAAAACACAAATAAAATGATGGTACAGCATAACAGAATTTCATGCCTGATGGGGGCGTAGTCTGGTTAAACAAGGCTACGCCCCAGCTCCCTTTTTTGATAGGGAACCAGCGCTATCAACGAATGGTCAGTAGCTGACCATTCGCTATCAACGAATGGTCAGCTACTGTGACAAATTCTGAAACACATCACAATTCAACATCACCAGACTTCTATATCGGTACTATCAACATAAGAAGCCTGAATGTCAAAGAAATTGAATTAGCAGAAGAATTGGAAAAGTACCACATTGACATAAACAAAAAATGACGAAAACTAGTGAGATCTTTATAAGCAATAAACACAATGTTATATTCAGGCAATAACAATCAGAGAAAATGAGTAGCTATAGTATTAAATACTAAATATGAGGCTAATCTTGAATTGCGGGCAATATCATATTAAGTAGAGTGATGTGGGCAAATATCAGAATGGGAAACTAGACAATGAGACTTATTTGTGCCTATTGCTCCACAGAAGGTTCTAATAAGGAAGAAGTGGAGGGATTTTTTGAGATCTTAAAGAAATCAATTGACACAATGAAAAAGGAGAAGTTGGTCGTTGTTGGAGATCTAAACGGCAGAGTAGGAAATGATTGTGGGACAAAGAAATATTTTGAGAAAATTTGGAGAAAAGAGCAAAGCTTAATAGTATTGCCAAATACTTGTTGGATTTCTGATCAGGACATGAACTGGTTATTACTAACACCATGTTCCAACATAAAAATATTCACAATTTCACATGGAGAGAAGAGGCAAGGAATAGGAAAAGTCTCATTGATTATGTTATTGTTGATAGCGATGTTTTTTCTGTGGTGCAGGACACTGGAGTGTACTGATTTGAAATTGGAAGTGATCACCATTTATTCTTGAGCAGGATAAACTGAATTTCATATTGAAAAGAATAACATGTAAGAAAGTCTCAAAGCGAATAAAAGTTGAGTAGCTCTCATTTGTGAACTGTAGACTAAACTATGCAAACATCATTCAAGAAAAAATGAGAGTCTGAGAACAGGAACCAAACCTTGGAGATTCATTGGCAAGCCCTGAAGAAAACATTAACTGATTCAGCCAGAGAGACTTGGGGTGAGGTTGTCTACAAGGAAAGAAAATTAGAACACAGGAAATTAAAGAGGCAGTGAAGGAAAAGAAGAAAGCATATCAAATGTTCTTGGTAAAACTAGTTAAATAAGTCATGGCAAGACTATGGTAAGAATATTGAAAATAAATATCAAGAATGTGACAGGATATTCCGGTGGTTGTTGAAGAAGCTCAGAAATGGAGGAAAGAGTGCTGTAAAAGGAATTAGAGATGATAAAGGTGACAATGAAAACTGTAGAAAAAGATATCCTTGATGTATGGAGTAATTACTTTGAAAAATTGCTAAATGAAACTAGCAGTGATAGCGCAGTGGTAATCAGGAATACATATCTATATCTGAAGTATAAAAAGTCATCAAAAGCCTAAAATGTAGAAAGGCAGCAGAGCAGGAGTAGATCATATTCGACCAGAAATGCTCACGTATGGAGATATAAAAGTCTTGCAGTGACTGCACTGCATAGTTCATGACTGGACAGAGGGACGGAATAATTCCAGATGATTGGAGCAGATCTCTCATAGTACCAATATACAAAAAGGGAAATTAAGTGAATGTGAGAATTACATAGGTATCTGAGTGTTATTTTCCTGCTTAGTGTCGCTGGTAAGATTTATGCAAGTATACTTCAGAAACCGCTGAGAAGGATTGTGAAAGAGAAGCTTGGTGAAGATCAAGCTGGATTCAGGCCAAATAACTGTCAGGGTCAGACTTTCACTTTACGACAAATAGTTGAGAAATTGTGAGAATATAAGAAGGTGGAAAGATTAAAATGAAAAGCCAAACGGCTAGTTTTCCGGCAATTTAATAGATATTAAAGGGATAAAAATCCTATGTTGTTATATAGCCAGTAAGTGAAACTCAAGATCGAGAACTACGATCTACGAGTTTCAATGCCGAAAAACTATCGGCGAAGGCAATTCGAAGCAAAGGTGGAGCAAGCTCCCTGACTATTCTTGATATTCTCTCATAATGTAAAACACAGCTCCTAGGAGATAGGATTTTTATCCCTTTAATATCTATTAAATTGCCAGAAAACTAACAGTTTGGCTTTTCATTTTAATTACAAAATATAAGCACACCTTTATGGCATTCGTATAGTGAAGGTATGATATCTTCCAGGTCTACCTACTCACTGATGAGACCTCAAAAAAGGTTGTAACCGGTCTGGGTAGTGACCTCTCCTCATAATGTAACGACAGTATATTACATCTCCTAGGAGCTGTGTTTTACATTATGAGAGAATATCAAGAATAGGAGGGAGCTTGCTCCACCTTTACTTCGAATTGCCTTCGCCGATAGTTTTTCGGCATGAAACTCATAGATCGTAGTTCTCGATCTTGAGTTTCACTTACTGGCTATATAACAACATAGGATTTTTATCCCTTTAATAAGGTGGAAAGATATTCTGGAGGTTTTTGAAGAAGTTCAGAAAGTTTTCTCTTAAGTTTTGTAGATCTGTTTTGTAATAGATATGGCATGGGGGTCAGCAATAAAAAGACAGACAATGAAAATAGGAAGAAGCACTGAAAATGTCAATTGCATTGTGAATGGAGAACCTCTAGAACAAGTAAAACATTTCAGCTACTTAGGCACGATTTTTAGTGAAGATGGTAAATTAAACATGGAAATAGACAAGAGAATCAACAAAGCTGGTATGGTAGGAAGTCGTATATGGAACAAGAGAGAAATTAGTCGGAACACTAAATTAGCTGTATACAAGACAGTGTTTAAACCAGTTTTAACTTATGGATCTGAGAGCTGGGTCAGAAGTAAAACACTTGACCAAAGACTAGAGACCGCAGATATGAGAGTCCTGAGAAAGGTTAGAAACGTGAACAGATAACATCAATGGCAATATCATATTAAAAACGAGGATATTAGGAAAGAACTTGACATTGTCAGCATCCAGAAATGCGTTAGCAGAGCTAATCTCAGGTGGTATGGTCACTTAAATAGAATGGGAGAGGAAAGATTAGCAAAACAAGTGTTCTCTGCCAGGTTGGCAGGAAAACGACCCAGAGGAAGACCAAGATATAAGTGAATTGATATAGGTGAATTAAAAGTGCTTTAGAAGACAGAAATATAAGATCTAATAATGTTTGAAGTCTAGAGAGATAACAGATTGAGTTGGAGGAAAATTGTAAATAGGAAGTTAGTAATGATGTAGGTTTTTTATGCAGTACTATCATATCCTGCACACCGCTTGAGGGTGCATGGCAGGAATTTGATTATATTTAATTATGTAAATACCTTTCTATTTATTTTTCAATTTGGGAAAAAGTACACGAAAATATTGTTCGAAACCAGATTAGTTTCGTACATGTCTTTATACTGAACATTTCGTACAATAAAGTAATTTCTTGCTAACAGGTTTACGGGATACTCGCCAGACACAAAACCACTGATGGGAATCTCTGAACTCAGCTGGACCACCTTCGAAACACGCATCCCCAGGTAAAATATTTCACGCTGTGTGTGTGTTACACGGAACAGTTCCCTTCCAAGAGTCTTTTAATTCTGTTTTATGCACAGGTGTACATAAATTAGACGCTTATTCTTAAGTGTGGGTTAAGAAGGGTGATTTGCGTGGAAGGTAGTGAATGGGTTGCCAGAAGTGGTTGGGAGTAGTAAATAATTGAGTCTGAGGCCGGGTATTGTATGAACAATGGTGTGTGTGTGTGTGTCATAAGCGATGAATCTTATGACTCCATGGAGATACCAAATAAAAAGTTATGTATTTTTGCTAGTCGGTTACAATATTTTAAATGATAATTGGCTCAATCGGTATAAAAAAAGATTTAATTACTCATTTTTTGAATTGTCGCCAAACGAACTCCCATCCAAAGAGTGGAGTTGTTTGATATCCTAACAAACGAATTTCAGGGTCAGAAATTGTGAAGTCGTTTTTTCAGAATGAAATCATAATTTCTGTGATCATTAGCATAACTCTTATTGTACCATCTTATCTACCAATATACTTAAAAATTACCATCTTGGGATGCAAACTCTGAATGATACTGTCAGTCATTTCAATTTTAAGCAGATTCATACATTTATTCATTAGTTTGAAACCTGTTTTTCGACTTGGATGCTTGTGAATGTATATAAACATTTTTAGAACGATGAATGTCATTGTCTAAAGACGAATTACAAGCCCGGATGAGCACACCGACTTGCTTAAATAGATGCCATTTGTTCACGGATTATCCAACCCGCCTTATTTTCCACAAAACAGGTTGGATAATCTAACTCACGACGGGTTTACAGCCTCTAATGGGTTAGGTTGTCATAAAAATCACCGGTTTAACCTCTTTAAGAAATGTGTAAGTATTACAGGACATCCGAAATCATTCAAGGAAATATTATTCATTAGCATATTTATACTGGGATCCTAATAAGCGAAATCTATCAACTACATAGAATGTAGAGCAGAATCCAATATTTTGCAGTTTCTGGGAAAATATTCGTTCTTTTCAGCCCCCCCCCCCAAAAAAAGAAAGAAAATGTAATTTGCTCATTCAAATGACGGATATCTTTCTTGACAGTGCCACAAATCATGCTTGATCCACTTAGCGAATCTGCCCAGTTTTTTTCTATTTTCAATGTTAGCTATCAGAACGTCATTGCCTTTAAAATGTTAAATGACGGACTACTCTGAAAGTGTATGCATTCTGAATACTGAGACAATAATTCATATACGGAATTAATGAGCTACCAACAAAAATTCAGTCAACATAAACGTGTGATGTATTTTGAATCAGATGGAACTTTTTTTGGATTTGTACTTCTTTGCTATCAAATTGCATGCATATTTTGATAACATCATAAAATAGGGAGTAACCATACTTTACAGAGTCCGTCATTTTAAAGGCAATGAATCAGAATATAAACGTTCTGATAGCTAACATTGAAAATAGCAAAAAAACTGGGCAGGATAGCTAAGAGGATCAGCATAATTTGTGGCATTGCCAAGAGTAAAACTAAGATCCTGATTTCATGTTGAATGAGACGTTTGAATACAGCTCCATGTGCCATTTTTGTGCGCAAATGCATAACATCTTTTGGGATGCTCATCTGAAGAAATACGTTTTAATGTATGATCACCAAAAAACTCGCTGTGGCTGGAAACACATGTCACAGCTGCCAAAAATCCCCTTCCTGCATCATTATTACGGTCAGCAGTAGGCTGTTAAAATTCATATTTCACATCCCCGAGTATTTGTTTTCTTCTTAAAATTTAACATGCTAAGAAGTATCCTGAAAGCTTAAAAATGTGTTGGAGATTTGCGGGGGAGCCGATTTTAAAACTTGCGTTCTTTTATTCTTTACTTTGCTGATTGAAACCGGACTGCAAAATCGCAAATAGCTTTTTCAACTTGAAGCCGTTCAAAATGATGACATACACAAATGCGGCTTGTTCTTCTATTTCTTTACAATACTCCCGTCTAAAAACGGCGTTTCGTATTTCTCGTAAATCTTACTTCGGCCTATTCACCAGGGAAAACTGGACTTCCAGATGTCTTAGAGTTTTCTTTTTTCTCTCTCTCTCTCTACTTTTTTTTTTGTGTGTGGTTATTTCCCGACAACAGAGTTTCTAAGGTTTCGTATCTTTTGTCCCTCGGGAAATAGGATTGTTGTTGATATATGCGTAGAGATATAAACTGAAATCTAGTTTGTTTATCTCCATCGAAATAAGTTCTCAACTATTAGAATTACAACCGACGACAATTTTAATGCATTTTATACCCAGTAGCTTTAGAATCTTTTTTTTTTTAATTTATATTTAGCCTTTTTTTTCTACCAGTGATATAAAGAGTTTTTTCCTAGTTACCACAAGGATTCCAGTTATATAGGTATCATAAAACTAATTCTAGATATATAATTGTACAAAGAAAAAACCCAGATCCACTTGTACTATTTACATTGTCTTAAAAATTACTGAGTAAGAGTTTTGTGTTTCTTTCCATTAAAAAGAAATCATAGCATCTGTGGCGATTCCAATCACATATAGGTGAAATATAGCCTACAAAAAAAGTACTAAGTCTCTTAGCGTTTAAACCAGTTTTTTTATGTGAATTTCATCCGAGAAAGGAAGTAAACCAATCATTCATTAGTATCTTAGGTGAACTTTGAATTGGATAAGGCTGCCACTTTGCACCAGACTCTGACAAACATCAAACTGTTTCAAGTCATTTAATTAAGCCATGCAGTAACCGAGGCAGTGGTTTCATAGCTGTCACTTCATTATTTTCACAAACAGCCATGCGCTGGTGGGATTCGTACTCAACTCGTTGGTCCGAGAGCGAAGACACCACCGACTCCTCCAGCCAGAGTGGAATTTACTCTTGCAACGCGCGACTTAAACTGGTTACATGGCTCAGGATTACAGTGACTTTTTTTCACATTAGCTGGTAAACTAATATGAAACTGTATGCAAATTCAGGAATAGTTGTGTTTTTATTCTTGAACTCCTCATGATGTACATTCTTCTTCTTCTTCTCAGTGATTACCATCACCTGTAGTCACGTGACTCGTTGAGACCTGTTTCGTCATTGTCAAATGCATCACGTAAATAGCTACCGAGGTTAATGATTGTGCACACATTCGGTTGTATGGTCAATCTGAAAAAGAACATGTATATAATTAAAAAGCACGATTATGATGCCTTCTTGATTCCTAGTACTGATTTATCTTGCAGATGACCGATTGTAATACGACTCTAGAGCAAAGCAAACAGAGTCTGGTCGCATACAATACAAAGGCAGGAAAATAAAATAAATTCGTAGCCTGCAGAGGTTTTGAACAGCTGGGGAGCAAGATCAGTCTCGGTAGAAATCTGGATTTATTCTGACAGGTTGTTATAGGAGAAAACGACATATCTTCGCTAGTGTTAAGGTGGGACGTAGCAAGCATGCGCTCAGTTTCTTTAGAGTCCTAGAAATGTTGATATTAGGAAGCTTTTCGGTGTTGATATTTTATTACTGTAACTTTCTACTGTCAACAAATGCGATTGATATGTCAATGGAATTCATAGCAGGACGCAGCATTTAATCGTGAGCTGCTCCAAGCTGTTTCTGATAACGCGTATTAACTAAGTTATTCCGCAATAAAACAAAAGAATGGATATCGTCTCATTGACGAAAGATAGAGCAGCGAATTTCGCGTCCCTGCAGTTGTAGGCACCTGTTGATTAATGGTTCTCACATGGTTTCATATAGCTTACTAGTGACGATGCATGAACCTTGAGCTGCGAGTTCGTGATGTCATTTAATTACGGTAGTGTTAATAATGAAACTGTATATTTTGGGAGAAGTCCATCTCACATCAAAATTTTAAGCACAATATTTGAATCATTACACGAAAAAAAAAGCAAGAGAAAATGCATTCCTTCAGCCGCTCTGAGGTACAATAGTATGATATTGTCATCAGCAAATAGTACATTCTAAGGAGGCCACGAGACAATGTAAACACAGCTATCAGAGATCAGCAGAAACAGAGAAGGATATCGGAGATCAACAAGTACTTGCAGAAATGAAACGCATGCATAAAAGATTACGCGCACACACATGCAAAAGTATATATTATATAACCACGCATGTACACGCAAACATAAATTCGTTATCTATAATATGTTGTAGTTTGGGTGGAAAGTAACCAGCGAGCACCACGATAACATTAAAGTAGTTCTTGTTTCAGAGAATTCTTAGCACTAACAGGCTCTGGACTCCAATCTCCCGACGGGTTGGATGTATGTGATTGTCTTCAGGTGGGAGATGAAAGCGAGATGAAATCCATGTGACACCATCGATTCGCTTCATTCTGCAGGAAAATAAATGTATAAAAATAACAATAAAATTTATAAATCACCTAAGATGTGTTCTCTGAGCGTTGGTCTTGTCAGTTCCAAGTTTTTATAAAAGCTGCAGCTTCATTGTCGTAGTAAACTTAGGTGTTCTATAAACAGAAAGAGAACAGTCGTATAGTCATGTGAGAAACCCAATATTCTACCCACATCCTAATTGAATCTTATGAACATATTCGGGTTGACATTTCGGAGAGGTGAATCAAAGCACCCCCTACATTAATATCCGAGAATGAGCTTTCTTGTAAGTTTTGCATAGCATTGAGATAGCAGTGACACATAAAAAAGTTTATAACCTCGGCTTTTGTACTCTCCCAAAACAGGTTGTTGGACAATTCAAATATAATGAAACTAATTGATTCCTTAAGATGGAGATTTTCGACTCTACTCAGATGAAAGGTAGTGGTAAAAGGTACTAGTAAAAAACGCCAACACCATACACAGTGCTCTGGTTTGAATTCAGAGCAATTTACGGCTCTCTGGGTACATTGCTTGGAACACTTTTTTTTTTTTTTTTGTAAATGCCACTCATAATATTTTGTCAGTTATATCATGGCCAGGATGAGGGGTAAATAATGCAGATGCAGTTTTTTTTTCTCTAGAGACGAAGCATGAAACTTTTTCAAGTGTCCAATAAAAGGAGTCGTCTCAAATCGGCGAATAAATCGCCAGTTATCTGCCGATATTTACGAAAATCAATGTTGGTTGGAGAGCAGGTATGCTTTCCACTTGGCCAATTAAGCCTTCATTATTTTAATTACGCTTACGCCGATGATTTGTTCATATGACAAACTGCATGGCGTGCACAACCATACACGAAGCATTACCCACACACTCTGCTTTGCTTTCCTAGTTAGTTGACCGAGATTAGCATCGCATTGAATATTGCTGAATGTTTTGTCTCATAATGGCAAATAAACGCGTGTGTATTTTAAAATATTCTCGCTGCAAGAATTCATTTCGCATCTTTTATTAGATTGCGAAGATGTGTGCTCTTACGTACGTTTTTATGGACGTCCGCCAGGGCAATCGCGTATCGCATCCAGTGGTGGTGCAGCGCAGCTTTTGCACAGCGCATATCCTACTAATTTGATGTTTAATCCCGCGCCAGCGTTGTTGCCTCGCTATTTTTCTGGAGCCTCGAAGGCCTTACTTGTATTCCGTTTTCCGCACGATCACTATTGCATCGTTACTCGTCCTAATATTGCGCCGCCGCTTCGTGGTGGTTTGAGAAAGGAGGTGATATTTCTTTAATGCGTCTGAAGACCCGCAGAGATGAATAATGAATACTTCTTTTCCAACTTCTTTCGTTTTACTTTATCGACTGCATGTCTAAGTGGCAGCTACCTGCCTCTGATTCAGACATTCCGTTACCGCGTGCATTAGAGCCGTGAGTAGATGCCGGTGTTCTCAGCGCACCCTGAAGTTAACATGTACACAGCTTTTTAAAAGTTTTTCGTTACCTTTCGCACCGTATATTCTCCATCAGAAGGAAGATTTCAAGACTGTTTGGTGTGGATTATCTTTCATCATAGCTTCATCAGCTGTATTTCTTTCCGTGCAGCTTCCCTCAATCCGCATTCTTCTCTAACTTGAGTATGGCGGTTTAATTAAAATTGTTGCAACTTAAGTCCCCAACTGTTTACGTTCCTATTATTATTCTTTGCTGCTTTCCGTAAGCTTTGACATTAACTTCTATTTTTCTGGTTAATTTATTCTTCATGATAAACAACACACATTTTATTTTCTTTTATTTCGGTTTATCAATTATTTGGTGTTGTGTGCGCTTTTTTTTAACCGAATTAAAACATATCCGTGTTGATTACAGGCCGAAAGCTCATTCAGTGCAAAATGGATAAGGACTTACTTTTTAACATAAACCCCTGTGGTTTTCAAAACCCTTGCTCCATCGATGCAGAACTTAAAAAACATTGGACGACAATCTAGATATAAAGCAACGCCTCCTCACCTACGCGTCCATTACAGAAATAAAGGATTTTCAAAACTCCCGATTGTCTAATCAGAAAATCGGCCGACAGAGCCAGGTCTTGTTCTTTTGATGCAACAACACCTTGTGCCAGCAAACCCAGACGTTTACTTTACTTCTAACGCATTCTTTATTTTAATTCTGTAGCTATTATCGTCTATGACTGCGCAACTCCTTTGCCATCTCGTGGGGGTGCGGTCTAGAATGGCTTTGTTTGCAGCCCTATCGAACGGCACGTGTGACATGCCACGTGCACTGCAACAAGCTGAAATAGGTGTGCTTGTCTCCAGGATACATGCTGTTCGGGGTGGTATAATCATACGATAATCACTGTCTAAGAGAGTGGGTGTGGCGCATCGGTTGTAGTTCATGGCGATCGCTCTTGGTTTGCTTCATTTCCCCGTCTTAGTCGTTATTTGTTATTTGTGGCATTTATTGCAGAATTTCCCGAAGTCATTCTTTCCGTACTTCTGGATTGTTTCACAATATGACTCTCAATTAATTCTATTTGAATTCTAGTTATTCGAGCCAGGATTGGACCTTTCAGGAACATTTGAATGACTCTCGAAAACAATGAAACACATTCGTGCTTTGGAAGAAGTGCGAAGTTGTTCACTTTAGAAGTGAAACCGCATTTTGTGTGAAATGGAGACCTTGTTACAAAACGCAGCCCGTTTCTAAATTCTCATGCATTCGAGTTAAAGGTCCACAAGAGCAATCAGATTACCTCTATCATTCGAATTCAAGAAGCATTCAAGCATTAAATACTACTCACTTACAATCTAATTTCACTCACGAAAGGTTGTGAAAGCAGAAAAATGTTTTACTCTTTAATGGCGTTCTCTAAATTATCATGGATTGACATTAATTATAACCTCCCAAAGCATATAACTCCTCAGAATGTAATTTACAAGATATTATCAGAAAATATTATGGAAAAGAATCCACAAATCCGTAAGTGAATCTATCCTCCGATGTACCGTCAGTTTATTTAAGGAACAGTCAAAATTCCTTGTGAAGGAAGAGCCCCAGGGTCATTGCAATAACTCAGGAGCTCCTAAACAGCACTTTTCCTTTTCAGACGTCGATATAATAAGCAATGATCTTCTTGTAAATATTGTAAATCTTAGACACTTCTTCTGCAGCCTATCCCACTTAAGTAGGTCGCTGTTTGTAGTGAGTCTCCTTCACATCCTCGGGTTCTCCTCCTCCTCCACCAGCTCCCTCCATCTCTTCTTTGGCCACACGCGCTTCCTCCTGCCCATCACATCCATCTGCATGACCTTTCTTCTCATATGCTCGTCTTCCCTTCTCGTCACATGATCAAACTATCTCAACCTTACCTCCTGTATCTTTTCTCCTAAGTTCGTGACTTTCACCGTTCTCCTTAAATAGTCATTTCTCAGACGATCCTTTCTGGTAACACGACACATCCACCTAAGCATTCTCATCTCTGCTATCTCCATCCTGATGATGCTATTTTTCTTCAGGGCCATAATTTCCATAGCTGGTCTCACCACTGTACTGTAGATTTTCCCCTTTAGATTAACCGGCACCCTCTTTTCACATAGCACTCCGGCCATCTCTCTCTCTCTCTCTCTCTCTCTCTCTCTCTCTCTCTCTGTAGTCCTTCCATCCAGACACTACTTATCTATAAAAAAAAAATAATCAACTCATACAGCATCACAAATACCTACTCTACTTCATAGAGTAGATCAATCAGGCGTTCCATGTGTTCAGAACTATGAGACAAACTCCGGTATGATGGGAAACTTTTTTTGAATACCAGAACTGTTTTACTAATCGTTCATTAGTTTTGACAATATTGTTTGGTTTTCATCAACTACAGTGAAAATTAATCGCACGAAAATTCATCGCGAATATATGTGAAAAAAATTTCTCATATAATAAATAATTTTTAAGAAATATAGTTATTTTTAAAATATTTTTTTAAAAAATTAAGAAATATTTTTTAAAAATTTAAGAAATATTTTAAAGAATTAAGAAATATTTTATATATGATTTAATATTTCGATTATATTTAGCTTTTTGAAAATGTTTATTCGGTATAAAGTTATTCATCACGGATATATGTGAAAAAAAAAAATTTCCCATATAAGAAATATTTTAAAAACTATTTTAAAAAACTTAAAAATTTTTAAATTTGTTAAATCATATAATCAGTATATGATTGAATGTTGAAGACAAAGTTGTAGAGCAAGTGCCTTCCCTCGATGAGTACCTGGACTTCCTGGAGGTGTCAAATAATAATAATAATATTTCGATTATACGAGGGTGTTCTGAAACCTTCTCGGCCTCGACCATAGATGGCAACATTATCGGCAAGATTATTTTTTCCTAAGTTGGTACATCTGTCATAAACATCCATGTAAAATTGCAAGTCATTCTGTCAAGTAGTTTGTTTTATACAGCTGTCTGAAGCAAAAGTGTTGTCTGTATCCCTTGAAATGGATAAAATTGAGTATCATGCGGTTATAAAATTCTTTGTAAAAGAAGGTTTACCGGCCATTATTAATCAAATAGGCATCCTCATACGCTTCGTATCCATCATATATTTCAATGTAATATCAATGGTATTACAATTTTAATATGCACTTCTTATCCATGATAACCTTGACGCCTTGGCCGGTAGCATGGTTAATAACCACGCTACTGGCCAATAAATCTACAGATTTATTTATTAATAAATGGATTACTAATTAGGAAAATAATAATAATTTTTTATTTTTTTTATTTTGTGTAAGCAACATCCCAACTTAAAATTTCACAGGCCGCCACTGGGGATTAACGCCACAACGGGCACCCTTCTCCTTCGTTTTCGACAATTAAGAAATGGATTGCCTTGAAGATGATCCACGTGAAGGACGTCCAAAATGTGTACCACAGAAATCATTGATCAAGTGCACGATATGTTATTGGATGACCAGCGAGTCAAAATGCGTGAAATTGCAGAGACTGTAGGCATTTCAGAAGAACGTGTAGGATATATTTTGCATGAAGAATTGCAAATGAAAAAGTTGCGCAAGATGGCTGCCGCGCTTGCTCACAGCAGATCAAAAACGCAGTCGCATGGAAATCTCTGAACAGTGCTTGGAACGTTTTAACAAGAATAAAACTGATTTTTTGCGTCGATTTATTACTATGGACGAAACTTGGATTCACCATTACACACCAGAATCCAAACAGCAGTCAGAACAGTGGACAGAAGCCGATTGCTATCGCCAAAGAAGACAAAGTAGGTTCCATCAGCAGGAAAGGTCATGGCATCGGCGTTTTGGGATGCTAAAGGTATTTTGTTTATTAATTATCTTAAAGAGGGTTAAACAATAACCGGGGAATATCATTCTGATCTTTTAAATAGACTAGACGAAAAAATTCCTGAGAATTTTTTCCCGGTTTGCAGAAGATTAAAATCATCTTTTATCAGGACAATGTACCTGCCCACAAAGGTGTTTTGGCAGTGGGAAAATTAAAGGATCTGCATTATGAACTGCTGAAACACCATCCTATTCTCCAGATTTGGTTCCCTCTGACTTCATCTCTTGCCAAAACTAAACCTCTTCCTCGCTGGTCAGCGTTTATCTTCGAATCAAGAGGTGATTGCAGCTGTAGAGGGGTTTTTTGCAGATCTTACTGAGAACCATTACAGAGATGGGATAATGGCGCTGGGGCATCGCTGGAATAAATGTATTAGTCTTAATTGATATTATGTTGAAAATGAAAAATAATTTTGAAATTATAAATTCGTTTTTCCGTTTTTTCTTTGAGAACTTTTCAGACCACCCTCGTATATATATATCACATCTGGATGGGTATCTAAGTGTGCAGAAATATAACGAACAGTCGCAGAATAAATATTCTTAAATATGATAGCTTTCTTCCTAAACCACCCTATTACAGTTTTGTAAATATTAATATTCCATCAGCAGAACTGCAGTATTTAAGTATTAAAAAATATTTACAACTTTTTAAGACGAAACTGAAATTAGGAAACTCACCAATCAATAATATATTACTTTCATTGTAAAAGAATAAAAATATTAAGAAAATCTAAACAAATAATACATGAAAAACTATATTTTGTGAAAATTATCTTGCACTGCATTTCCTTTTCATATATCGGTGCAATATCGTTTCAGTTTTCCAGGGAATACTGCTTTCAGCGAATTTTTTCCGTGATAAATTTTCCTCTCGATGAATTATCAGTGAACCCAGAAAGGACTCACTTTTTTGTGAGAAGAATACCTTCAGACGTTTTACAATCATTCTATTTATTAACTAATTTCTTTGTTGCTTTATTTTTTTATCATATTTCTTGAGTCCCATCATTATCTGCATTTCCGTTAGAGAGGATGTTGCCGCTTAGTTTTGGGCCTAATACCAAATTCGGGTTGCGTGCTTGTACCTGGCGCTTTGCAGACTTGGTTAAGATTATGTAAAGGTGAACAACAATACGGGAAAGAATTGAATTTCCTATCATGGCGTGGGTGGAGGATTGGTGAAGTTTACTATGAAAATTTTAGTATATAATCCTAGTTCAGGTAGAGCTCTCTTCCTATGCCGTATTTATTCTGAATTTAATTATTACTAGAGTGATATTTTTCAGAATTCCAGCAGTAATTGTTTTCACTTTACTTATTTTATTAATTTTTTTATTATTTTGTAAAGAAATCAAAAGGTTTGGAAGTTGGTTAGTAACAGTTCTTGTTTCATTTGTCCTTCTGCGTTTGCTCATTAGTTCTGTTAAGTTAAAGAACTGAGGGGAAGAGAAAATGCTCGTTTGGGCAGAGTGCAGTTTTTTTTAAAGAACCTCGTATTTGAAAGGTTTAGTGTCGAAGAAAGAGGGGGAACTTAAAAAAAAAGAAAAATTATATATGGAAGATGAAGGAATTAAGGTAAATAGGGAAAGAGTTCTTTCTAATTACTATTATAATTAGAAAGAACAAGCTTTCTTAATAGCTTCTTCAAACAAGTTCATGAGGCCAAAATTTGATTAGATTTACATATTTCAAAGCGAATGTTTTGAAAAATGTTTCGTTATTAATGTGAAAAAAAATGAATGTTGCCAACATACTACACTGATTTTAATACAAAATGTTCTCTGTTTAATTGTATACATTTAAATACTCTGTAGAATAATACCTTTGTCATTTTTAAATGTTAAACTGGAGAACGTTAATCCATCCAGGATGGCAGTAGGATGAAATTATGCGATCCGTACTGTTTTAGTAAAGTAAATGTTAGATTTAAAAAAAAAAAAGAGTTTGAGGACGATTTAATTTGAGGAAATGGAGGAGGAAAATGAAATCTCAGCTCGAAACCAACTTACTGCTGAATATTTACAGCAAAATAGGCCGTTTTTACCCCATGATCTTACGTAACTAGCACGTAATACGAGTTCCTATCTCCTCCCACGCGACACGCACACAATTCGTCGTATAGGCTGGTATGAGTATTCTCAGTTAAACTGCTTCCATTCTTCATTTTATTCGCATCTCTTTTATTTATTTTTTCAAAGCACGAAACATGACCAACAGTTCCCATTACAGATCAAGTAAGTAGATAACATTACCACTGTTTGTGCGTCTTTAACTTGTCTCTCATAATAACCGTAGTTGAAATAATCAAAACGAAGAACAGTGGTTAAGAAATTAAAGCCTAATCTTCTTATTTATTCTAATTTTGTTTTAATCTTGAGGGTGTTTTTATGCATCCAAGAAATACTGCAGAAACATACGCGAAAGAGTAGTAATTCTTTTAAATCTTACTGGTTTCTTCGAAAATTTTTTACAGCCAGCTTCGTTATGGTGGCCAGCAGGGACATGACTAATGTATATGTTTATAATGATTAATGGTTTTCATGAATTGGCTTAAAAATAAATTTTTATTCAAGATTTTTCGCGTCCAGAAAAGAACCCGTCCCTCGAATAATGTAAGATGATCGTAAACATTACAAATGCGAAGAACAGAAGCATAACTGACATCGCATGAAGTGGCGCAGAGCAGAACGGTAGATCTAAGTCAGTCGTCCGGATACAGGTCGGATGCGTTTTCTTTTGCTTCGAAAGTAGCATAAACAGCTGGAATGAATCCCAAGAACAACTTGCACAACTCTAGGAAACTCTGGGATAGTTATTTATTTTTGAAGAGAAAAACAATCGCAAGACATTAAAAATGCTACAGAATTGAATGTAAGCAGACCGCTTAAGTACAGCCGTGTGTGTGTGTGTATGTGTGTGCACGTCATGCCAGCGTTATTAAATAGAAGAAAGTTTCCAGGTATCTAAGAAAGTAGAGCAAGCTGTAAGTTATGCTGGGAACTGAGCTGTTTTAGAACAAGGGATGGGAAAATAAAAAAACCGTTCTCTCGGCAGTTAATTATAATGCGCATCGGGAAGGACTGCGTGGAAAATGTAAGCATTTTCTTTCAATAAAAACGCAACCCCGTCTTCTACATGTAGATTACTTTCTTCGGTTGCTGCTCCTAAAGCGCGTCATTCGTATAGACTTTCTAATGACGTAACGGCTTTGAACATTTCAGACACTAAACTGATTTTAACAGTTCAAAATTGGCCGTATGCATCGAGCATCCATTATACAACTAATAGGTCGATTCCCGCTGAAAAGTTTCGATTCCCGCTGTGTGTACGGCTGCTTTTCTGAATGCTGTTTTAGGTGACAGATGAACTTCATCCGCCGGTGTGAGATCACGACTGCACACTCAGGAAGTCTGAAGTGGATTGAAGAGGTTTGGTTTCTACAGCTGGGGGAACCGGATTGCCTGTCCATTAGTCATGAATATAAAATTGTCTAAGAACCTTTTGCGGAGTTCCTCATTGGCTTTCTGCAGTCTCGGACTTTGCAGTGGTTTATGGGACTTGATAATACAAAGGACGAACACAAATATGCTGGAATCTCGTGGCCTTAGTCTCGCGATATTTCTGACCTGAACCCCCTATCGTGTTGAAATGCTTTGAGAGCAAGGCTCAGACAGAATTAAATCTCACGATGAGTAGTAAGAGAGGTTCTTTCATTTTTGTGACTACTTCAGATCAGTTTACTGAAAAGAATCGCCTTCCTCATCAGCATCTTCCGTTTTGTATTCTGCTCAATGAACTGTTACGGTCAATAAACTTGTCTCTATAACTTAAAAAGTCGTTCTTTTGCTGATTTATTTCGGAGACGGTCTGTTTACCATATTTCACAACATTACACGAAAAGCCAAGCCTTTTAGCATCACCAGCATGCATAGGAAAAATACGTCCGCAGTTACTTGCAAATAACCATAATAACCAAAGTAATGTATAAATAGTAGTACAGAGATTAGAGAAAAATGTAACAAAGAAAAACTTCATAATAGAACATATTCATGTCTGCATGTTGACTGGAAAGTTATAAACGTGCATTCTGCCTCGCGTGCAACTTCACTTTGAACATTGTTGATTAGTTCATTTTTCATGTGGGTGGACGGTAAAATAAATAGTCTGGAACAATTTGTAGTTCATATTTGCAGTCAATCCTTATTTTTTGACTACTAGTTCTGTTAGTTTATAAGCTACAAGTACCTACTTAACTCATTCGTTGAGCCAATACATATTACAGTGCAGTATATGATTCTATCATTAACCTTACAGCATATTAAAAGAAAAAAAGACGTTTAAGGATCCAACTAGATTACTGGGAAGAGCCCTCCCATAGCCTTTTAAGCAATGCGGGGAATCAACCGGGGTCTCTGACCTAATGTCCACTCTTCGCCTTATCGTGGTGCATCCCATTAAGTAGGTATCTACCTGGATGCTGCATGAACGAAGAGGCGTGGGATTTATCCCACCGAATTGTATTCTTTTTCTTAACTTATAACAAATAAAATAATACAACATGGTCGAATTTCATACAGCTAGGGGACTCGCAGGGTTAAACAATATCACCCCCCCCCCTCCGGTACTTTCGTCAGGGAAAGATGACGAACAGAGAAAAGTCAGCTATTTGAACAAATTTCAACTCAACATTATGGTAATAAAATATTGACACCATCAACGGAAAAGAACGCATTCAGCATTGGAAAAGAAATAGAATTAGCAAGAAGCAAAAACAGGTGGCATTATTTAAATTGCAAACACAAGATGTCATATTCAACAAATAATAATCATATTAATCAACATGAGTATCGTAATCAATATTAAAAAAAAAAAAGGATTATCTTCATGAATGGGTAAATTAAGTAGAGTGATGTGGGTAATATCAGAAGGAGGAATTAGACATGAAATTTGTGCCTATGGTGTCTTCTCAAGAATTAGACAAGGCAACCGGCACAAAGGAAAGAAAAAAACCGAGGTCCTTGTGGGAGTCTAAACAGTAGAATAGAAATGCCTTCAAAAAATGTGAAGAGAAAAGCAAAGCTACTAATAAGGAATAAGGTTAACTTTGCTTTTTCTTACTTAGAAGTCCACCATGTAACCCCTTCAGAAGATTGTTATGTATATCCATAAATTTAGTACTTCTCCTATTAGTACAAGAAGGTCACTAACCGAAAGCAAAAAACAGTCTTTTTCTGAAATCCCTTCTGACATTTATAATCAGGTCTGATATTCTTCGACCGCGAGTTCCTTATTTCACACGCTGCTTATGAAAGCTGTCGCGCAACAGCCCAATAAATACGGCTTCATTCTTCTCGTGAGATTTCACTGCTATCCAATCAATGTTCGGATAACTAAAGTCGCCCATGATGATGAATCGTTCAGTACCCATTTGGAGATGAATTTCAGCTGATCCACCAGGTATGTGATAACGCCCCAACATGTATGAATCTTGTTATAATCTTCCTCACACCAAATAGCTTCAAACTCACTGCTACATGGTAAACTGTTTCTAATATTGCAATCGCATCCCCTTCCTCCCTAACTTTCTCCGTTACACTCAATACCAAATTCTCATCATTTCCGCCATCTCACTAATGCTAATAATGAGGCCACAACGTATTCACAAACTCAACTCCTTATATTCCTTTTACTGATATATATGCACAGACATAACAAGTTACCTTCATGCTTTTTTGCATATTCTCCTGTGTAGTCGGCTTGACCATGATGGACACCTTTTAGATTCTTGTTCATTTGTATATTCTCCTCTGTATCATATCTAATGCTTCATTTATGTGCTACATCCTTACACACCCATTTTTGTCTAAATCACCTCCTTTATTTGTAGCATTAATATAGTTGCAAAACTTAGTCCCTCTTACACACGGATTCGTCCCATTTCTGCTATCATAATCTGTTGTCTCAGTCTCTGTATTAGGTCTCATACCAATAAATAATTTCTCCAGACTCCTGATATCAAATGCATTGAACTGCTGGCTGTCCCTGTCATATAAATGCCGTCTTAACTTAATTCAAACTCGCGCTGTACATCCAAAAACTTGCAACCATTATTTCTGCAGCCTACTTACCGAATCGTTTACTATCACAGCCGTTCTTCATAATTTCGTGTTATCGTGTCTACGTGATATACTATTTTCACTAATTTTGCAAGAGAGTTAAACACACTGGTCTTTCACTATTAGCCTCGAACCAGAATGAAAATTAAGTCTGGTTCGAGCTATTTCGTGTTGAAATCATTCACTGTATCCTGAATGGAAAACCTACAGAACAAGTAACACATGCCAGTTAATTAGGCAAAATTTTAATAAAGATGGCAAATTAAAGATGGAAATAGACAACGGAATTAAGAAACTGATATGGTAGGATCGAATAATTTATATGGAATGGGAGAGACATTAGTCGAAACATTTAACTGCCTTCACCAAGGCAATGTTCAAACGTAGCTTAATTTATGGATCTGACAGCGGTAATAGAAAAAAACGGTTGATCAAAGACCACAGATATGAGAATCCTACGAAAGATTAGGAGAGTGCATGGGTGGTATCAATGTCAGAATCACATTAAAGGCGTGGATATTAGAAAGGAACTTGGCATTGAAGAATGTATGAACACAGCTGATCTCTAGTGATATGTGACTTAACAAAAAGGGAGAGGAAAGGTTAGCAAGGGTTTGTTGCCAGAATGATAGGCAAAAGATCGACAGGATGACCAAGATCTAGGTAAACTGATACAGCGAGATCCGTCTTAGAAGAAGGCGATACAGTATAATATCTGACAGTATTGCAGTCCTGTTGATATTTTAGATTAATTGGAGGAAAGTTGTCGATTGGTTAAGCTACTATTCTGTTTGAACCAGCTCAGGTACAAAGGTCAAAGTAGACTGTCAGTTATCTGCGCTTTTCCTCCTGTAGGTTCATACCCGAAATAACTCTACCCGACAACTCACGAGAAAGCCGGAGGAAAGTCCTTGTAAATGTTAATCGCGCCTGAGACGGGATTTGAACTGAAGTCTCTGCCTTCCAAGGGAATGCTTCATTTTTCCAGTAACTCGATGGCGGAGGTTTTCACTTAGCACCAAATCAGGGAATATGCGGTAGTTCAGTACACGAGCCTTGGCTGAAATTAATACTGGAAACCATCCGTAGGTGTTTGTTTGCCCATGCGATAAACGATGACATATGAATGACTCGACTTCTGCAGCTCTTACTAATGCGCCAGTTGATGGACTGTTTTGTGCGATACTATTACCATTGCAGAGAAATTATGTTTTCAGTAATTTTTATTATTTCATTTTCTACAATGCCCACGAAATGTTATTTATTTTCTGATTCTTATTGTATTATTTGGTTATGCATTCGTTTGATATTTGAATAGCAGACAGTAATTAATTACTCGATTTGTTTTTCACATTTATATCGGAGTAATTTCTCTGTTAATGAAAGATCAGTAACTTTTTTTTTTTATTTAGCAATAATAATCTTTTTTTTTTCCCCTTTGGCGCTCATTTATAAAGCCCTAATTGTTGTTTCTGCAGTTGTAATACCTCGGATGATTGAGTTATTTAGCCCCGCATGCCAACGTATTTGATGTACATTTCGCTAAAATATTTTTTTTCTTGGCTTTCTCACGCAGTGATGTTTTTCCCAGTATGGATTACCATGATAGGCTACATTTTTAAATAAGTAATTAATTACAAAATAAGACTAAGAAGCAAAGGAGGATAAATGAACTCTTATGCGATACTTCTAGAGACTGGTCTGAAAATGCGCGCGTTTATGAACCAGTGTTTCTGTTGGTACAGTATTAACAGCTAAAACATTACATTATGCTGAGTTAGAGTCTCGTACTTTGACATGAACATATTTCGACAGCCATCTGTGCTGCAGAAGATCAGTCATTGTTGGATGAACAAAACTGGCCAATTCCTCCACTATCAGCCTCCTCAATTCATTGGCAATTCTTTTCAGGCTTCATAACTTACTTCATTTTCTTCTTGTCTTAAATTTAGCGTTATGGATAACAGGGTTAGTCTTATCCTTGTTCTTTAAAATGGAAGACGCAAGGAACTTTCTCTACGCCTTGACATCTAAGGCCAAGTTTTAGATGGATACAATAGAATTTTTCTCCGGAAACTCCTAATTTTTTTCTGCCAATGACAAAAACTGTCCTGAGCTCCCGCAATTGAAAGATTATGTAACGTAGGAGTCTTCATATCCTTGGCATTAATCCAACTAAAGACAACTGTACAGAAACATAGGCGAGAACGAAAGAAAGAAAGAAATTGCATAAAAAAACACAAGACTGTTTTCCTCATTAAACTGTACACATCAGATGCAGTTTATAGACCTAAACGATCTGTAAAATTTATATGCCTTGTGTAGATCTGCACATTTCTTGTTCTTATCCATCTTCAGCAAAATGAATAAACAGAAATTTCATTGATTTGCTTATTATTTTTTGAAAAGCGCACAAAAATGTTTAGCACGAATATTAACCGATCAAGCACTTCTTATAACGGCTGATAGAGAGAGAGAGAGAGAGAGAGAGTGTGTGTGTGTGTGTGATAAGATACTGAGAATGGTTGGCAGATGACAATTGACAAAAAATGTAAGTGCAGTAATAAACAAACGTTTGCTACGAGATGAAGTTATTTTGTTGTTTAAATTATTTTCATATGCGGGTATGTAAGAAATCTGAATGTTTCATTGATTGCTGTGAGGCAGTAAAGACTGCAAGTAGATCAGGAGGAAGATCAAGATTTAAACGTTGTTCACAGAAATTTTGCCGATAAATTAACCATCGTTTCCGTTGCTTTGATGATGTCTGGAGTATCGCGTTAGTCATACCCATCATAGCACAGTCCAGTTAGGTAAACAACGCAAAATAAATAAATAACTACTCATTTTCCCATTTTGAAAATGGGAGCATATTTTCGGGGCTCTTCTATATTACAGTAGGACAGAAAGTTAATTAGCAGTCGTATTGAAATGTTTAATTTGCTTGATCTCCTGACTACAGTTACAAATTTTCGTAAGAGTGTGTATCAGAGACAGAAGAGCTCCATTCGCTGTCTGATTTTTTTCGCGCCTCTCCAATGCACTGCAGTACCTCAGAAAACGAGCAAAATACTCTCATAATGTCACATATTAAACATTTAAGAGTTAAATAATACCATATTTATATCTGCTAATGTTTTCACATGACTTTACATAACGAAATGCGTAATGAACCGCAGAATTGTTATCATCGTTATACTAGTTATGTCATTTATCCCAGTTGTAGTTTCAGCAAGAAACATTTTAACGAAGGATTATCGATCCATTATGTAAAATGTTACTGGTTCAGCTTTGGGATTCATACGCCAGTGAGAACGCGCAGTATTTATTTTTGAGTGAATTTCTTGTTAGTAAGAGAATAACGAACCTCTCCTTCCTAGATTCAGTTTCAGCTAATATCACAATCGCTGTCTTCACTTAAACCTGTGTGGACTTCTCCTCCAAGCAAAACCGCAAACTCCTGTCGAAATGCTGAAGGTCGCTTTGCGTATCTTCTCTTTGTGGGCATTTTTGTATTGTAAAATTAATCCGCTTAATGCTTGGTATAAGCAACGGCTAGTGAATAATCTCGCAGTTGGAAACGACTCTGCCACGTGTGCCTGGAGGCAGTGCGTGCAGCTGCCAGTCGAAGGAAGAGGGAGTTGCTACACATGTGAGAGGAAGCGGACGGTTCCCCATGCGTAGCTAAGACGCTAATATGTTCATCCACAATGCCCGTCAATAAATCAGGCACTGTTCAGAAGAAAAGCAAACCAGCTAATTCGTCTCCTCCTCCGCCCCATAAAAACACCTTAAGGATCTTCAAATGTATTTCGCCAATACAAGCAGCCTAAATTCTCATTTCAGCGACGCCTCAGAATTGTACTTATTTTCCCGCTCACCAAAACCTGACAGTTTCCTTACCGCCTACTTCTCACGTTTCCAAGAGACACTACATTTTCCTTTCCTCCGTAAAGGTGACTTCTCTCTTTCTGTGCCTCTGTGAACTCACCTGATATCAGATGTCAGAGCCTGCATCGACTTAAATTCCCTTCGTTCATTCTACCTGTTTCATTGATGCCTTCATCTCTCTTCTAATTGAGCGAATTTCGTCTTCTTTTTTACTTTCTTTCCTGAAAACTGAGCACAGTAAGGTTATTCTCGCAACTGACTATGTCAGCTTGAACTCGTTTCCCTCCACTTCACTGTCTTAATACCTTTTCCTATTCAATCTTTTCCTCCTCTTTAACTGTTTTTATTCCTGAAATTACCGCTTCGTTTTTTGTTTTTTTTTTTAAACTTTTTTTTTAATTTAGAGGTTAAGAATAGAATTTTCGGCTTTGTCATTTGGCCCTACGGCAGCTGTCCTATTCATTGTAGACTTTTTTCCCTCTTTGGCCATTCCCTTATCTTTGTTGACAACCAACCTTTTCTTTAAACACATTTCTTCAACGTTTCTTTGTACTTCAAAACGTCATTTCCACTGATTCTCTTCATTCACCACTGATCCAATGAAAGAAATTTCAACCATCAGTATTTCCCACGAACTGAAATCGACAGTTTGCATTTTCTTCTTTCTTATCAATAGTCAGTGTTCATACACGTGATACCAGTATAATGCTGTAGATTTCTAACCGATATTTACACGAAGTACCACAAACGGTTAAAGTCTTCTTTCTTCATCTGCTTAAAAGACTGCCAAATTTGGCATGGGTGCTCTTACCAATATCTTACAAATTTAATTCCTCACACATAGTAGCTTTTACTTTACACTAAGCTGTATAGGGTCTATGTTATGAAATGACGGGGTATTTCATCGATGGGGACTATTAGACAACGACGTCTTCTCTCTTGAAGCCGTAATGAACAGCCTGAAACACCTTCCATTAAAATAATTTTCTTTTTTCGTTACAAAGCTGTAATTGTTTATTTAATCAGTTTCGTATGACGCTCGGTAATGAAAAATGCTTCGTGTGTGGATAACTGAGATAAATGTATTTCGTTCTGTTGAAACTGCGGTTGTCGATCAAGATGGTAATCAGCGGGGAGACTATTAATCTTAACATGGATACATTTTATTCTGGGACGTAACCTAAATCAAACCATCTTGGCTTTTCCCCCGCATTATGCTCCAACAGTTTTTAAGGTCAAGTATCTGAGTACCAATTTATTTAATGACTTTGCGTAAAGACTTCTCGTGAGCTTCGAGGGCTAAGAAGTTTTCTGCGCCGAGTTCCTCCAGCCACATCCGCTCTCTTAGAAAAGGATCGTAAATCACATACAGGAAAACATGCCGGGCCGAAGTTAATGGAATGTCTTTCTCGCCAGATACGGGTCACCTAATGGAAATGTTCATTGGCGTCTCCTCCTCTTTCCATTCTGCTAAAGAGATGTTAAAGTCCTCCGATGTAGGAATTATTTAGAAATGCGCTGAAACTGATGTTAAAAAAAAGGAAAAGAAAACAACGTGAAAAGTAAAGGTGGCATGTTTAGAATTTCCACCGTCTCTCTATATGCATTTTGTTCTCTCTCTCTCTCTCTCTCTATTTTTTTTTCTTTTTGTATTATTTTATTCATTTATGCATTAATATCCTCATTAAAAAAAGTATCCCAAAATGACAGACGCATTTACTATTTCTAAATGAATTTGATTATTTTCACGATAATCTATACGAAAGTACATAAGTTTTTTTTGATGAGGAAGAAAAAAATATTTTAATGAGCTGCGTTATTGAGCGGTCCTTTCCAAACTTCATGAACCTCGCAATGTTCATAATGAGAATCTCCTAGAAATGGTAATTTCTTGGTTACTTTAATGATATCATCAAATTTACCCCCCCTCTTCCACATTTAGTAGGATAAAATATTACTTTTAATAATACAATTTCGAAATCGCGCAATGTAATTTTACATTCAAGTAATCCGAGCGCATAAATGCACCCTTACGATGAGAGGCAATCCTTATTTTGAAAGAAAACCCAGACATACACGTATTATCAAAACTAAAAACAAATTTCTATTAGTGAAGTAAAGAAAATATCTGAAAAGCCATTAACTCTTTTTTCCCTCCTGGGAATTTTCAAATCCTTTCAAGTATTCATTCCTGTCATTTCGAAAAATGCTGTCCCCAGTTGAAATGTGTCGTTATGACCACGAGAATAAGAGAGCGATATTGCCGGTGTAATGGGGATGACATATGAATCACGACAGAGAATCAACAGAAGCATTTCGCGATGCAGGCTAATTGGTGAGGGTGCAAGACGCATTATCAAAAATTCTCGGTAAACGACTCATCGTGCATTAAACGTGTTTACGCGTTTTGGAGAATTCCGTTCACGAAGAATTTCAGTTTCATGATTTTAGTTTTATAATCCGTTAACCGTGCCCTGGAGGAAGAGTGGTAGCCTTTCCATTCCCAATTCCACCCTGGTTGGTACGAAGGTTTGTCTTCAGGTGGCAGATGAATTTCTTCGCTTTGAACTGAGAACACCACCCTACTAGCTTGAGGCCCAACGTAGTTACAAAAAAAAAGTTCATGTTAGGTTTCGACAGCAGGTTTGTAAATTATTTTTTAAATATCAAAAAAAATTATACGCACATAAATAAATTATTTATTTTACGCCTGTATATTCATGTAAGACATGAATACACAGGCTTATGTAAACTGATCTTCCCGTTAATCCCTCTATAACTAAAACCACCGGAAACCAGGACACAACTACAACTTACTAATGATTAGTTTTTGTTTCTGTCAATAAGATTTTAAAAAAATCATATTTAGCAGTTAACCTTCTAGTATTCTGTAAGCGGAAATGAAAAAAATAATAAAAAAATAAAATAAAATTCATTATATTTTTGCTAAATCCTGAAAAAGTGGGAGTCTGAACACGAGATGGAAATAAATATTCGGTTATTTAGTTTCATCTTTGTTATTGAACTAATTCGACTTCAGAGGACCCTTTCCAAACCAATGTTTTATGCAGCGCAATTAATTTTAAAGAAATTATTGTTTAAGTTTATTTTTTATTCGAAATCTCTCGCAGATAATCAGAATTTTGCCTCCCACCCCCATCGTGATCTCTACAACTATTTAAATATCATATTCGAGTTTAAAGCACCGTTACGATTTTAATAATAATCCACATATTATATGCGATACTTGGTTCGGATTATAGAAAAGGAGGCATTGCACAAACTTCAGGTCGACAGTTTATTGAAATTCATGGAATGCTTCGCAGCTGACAGTTAATTCAGTCGCAATTATAGCGGTTTATAGAAATTTTATGCAGCAAGTTTCTTCAGCATTGAAGAGGTAGTCATGAATTCCAAATTACTGAGCTCAAAGATTGCTTACGTATGAGTGATAAGTTGTAAAGAAATGTCCAGTAAAAATGAATGCATAATATCAGCACTTAGGAATTAATAAAGTTCGATGATTCTCTAAATATCGTCAGTTGAAAAAAGTTTTCTTTAAACTTTTCAGCACAGATAAGATACGACAGACGGTCGTACACGTCTGATGAAATGATGACAGCAGAAAAGAGGCTTCCGCTGAATTTGTGTGCGTTTCTTAATGTGTATTGCAGAACAAAGCATTTGTCCAATTTCCTACTCCTTCGCAGTGATCGTTCTTACAGTTTGAACACGGGATTATTGTTCTTCGTGTTTAATTAAAAATCCTTTAACCCATTTGAGAGAATTTATTTCATCATGTGGAATATGCCTTCATTAAATCCGCTTGTAAAATGATCGACTACGTTTTCTTAAGATTTTGGCTTGAAGAAAAAATAAATAATTTTTTGAAACGATATTAGCATATTGCGCCTTTTCTAGCGTTGCCGACAAACACGTCTCACAGTCGAAAATGGGCGTGTGATTCAGTTCATTTTATTCCAAATCTTCAGAACTGATTGTGGCTTACAAATTTTAACTTATTTTTCTCCGATTAGACGATTTAATCTCTGAAAATTGAAAAGGATTTATCTCAAACCTGAAATTGTTGTTCGACACAGCAAAAATTGAATAATTTGTGCTGAATTATTTTTTATGTGAATTCCAACCATGAAATGCCGTTTTTTAGTACCGTAAGTGGGCTGCCAAGAACTAGATAATCCGGAAACCCAGCTCTAGAGAACAAACATGGGACTTTTTTTCAACGTACGTCAGGTGAGTGGGGGCTCTCGTCTAACGACGGACATCATCTCCTACTGAAAAACATCCATGATAATAAGGTTCTTCTGTATCTTTATCAAAATAAGTAGGGAGGATGCACATTACGAAATTCCTCCACTAAGAAACACTAGCAAAGACGTTTGCACAAAATTATATCCTCTCGCTTCCAGTTAACAGAAGTTAACATCATCTACTTAATTATACCATATCGCATCTAGTTAGGTAGAAGCGATAGGGTATTATTTGTTAACTTTTCGCATTCACCAGTTTACAGATTAGTTTGGTGGAAAACAAAAGTTCTTTTCTTAAAAACGTTTGAGAGCAGTAAATCATTCACTTTCCTTGATAGAATCGTCGCTTAAAACGTTTCGTTGTCGTTAATTCAACCAACAGAAGATTTTGTACCTCCGTTAACAGATTATAATTAACCTTAATGATTACACTAAAAAAAACGTATTAGCGAATAGGAAGAGGTTCTCTCAGGACAGAACTGAAAGTGTGAATGCAAAGAATATTTCGGCGTTCTTTATGCATGACGAGGGAGTGGTTAATTCGGCAATTGTTAATATTCGAATTGGTGAATGCAAATCACTTGAAATGGTCGTTCTTTAATTGAGACCTAAACAAAGTTTGTTCCTGTGAAATTTGGGATGCGATGAATAAACCAAAACAGGGTGAAATTTTTTTCCGAGGGGGAGGGCTGGGAGGGATTTGTCAGAGGGCACAAAGATTGAGAAGATTCCAACTGCCATTTCATTCTTCTCTGAAGCATGCGAAGCTTAAAATTCAACCGAATTTGAACTCTGGAGAACATTCGGTGGAATCGTGTGGCAACACCGTTTAATTCCTTTTCTTTCCAGAAAAATATCTCAATGTGCACGTTACCAGACGGACAACGGAAATCTACTTCGCTGTTTATTTGGTTCTCTGTTGTTCCTCGTCTCATGCGGGGGTTTTATTTTTTGGAAACTCGGTCTTTCATCCCTTAAACCAACGAGAAACGCCCACGCAGTTACACAATGCAGTTGCCTCATAATCTGAGTTGCTTCATCCATAATCCCAAATACTTTTTTCTTCCTTCCATCATTTCTTATAACACAAGGAATTTCATCTTTTTCGCCAAGCTTTCCTGAATCTGCGTGGATAGTGGAATGCAGACTTCAGAAATACCTTGCATAGCTTCGTTTTTGATTTCATTTTTCCAACGAACAGCGCCCGGTTTAATTAAAGTGTGCAATTCATTTTCAGTGGATTCCTCAGCGTAGCTGATTTATTAGAAGTAAAAGAATTAAGTTCGTGCTACCAGACTAGAAAAGAAAACTTAATGGGATTATTCTAAAATTTCGCTACAAAACGTTTATTATATAACTTGACAAAATATTTCGCTGTATGTTCACTATTTTTCCTTTGTATTCATCCTGTTGCGAAGAAGAGAGGCTTATAGAATATACGCGTCAGTATATATATTTTCTGCAGTTAAAATTGGAAATTCCACATTTCAGATGACGCTGCTGGTGCGAGTGATTAAGATTGAACAAATGATACCGATATTAATCTTCTACCATCATTTAAAGAATTACCTTTCGGTGAAACTGTAGTGGATTCATGCAGTAAGAAATCGGTCTGTTATGCCAACACTGCACCCGGAAGTAACTTCGTTAATATTAACTGACATCCGTAGATTTGGTGGCATATTGTGTAAGGTGTTGTACGGTTCACGTTTTTTTTCATCTTTTTTTACGCATTTAAAAGCAACACGCGCGCACACACAAAAGAGAAGAACTTGTTAGAAAAAACCGCAACTAATCAATTTTAATGAATGAAGATGTGTTAATAAATGCGTTTTTTTCCCTCCTTTTTCATTTTGCAAAAGATTTGCTAGTTTCTCATTGAGCCCGCATATCCGCTTGCATGACAATACCGCTTTGGTGATTAATTTAGCGCGCATGTTTTACACTAGATAATTCATTACCGCCCTTTTTTGTTCAGATGTATATTTTTTTGCCGATATTTGTGCGAAATTCCTTATCTTTACGTTACAAGGGAGCAGTAATGGCTCGAGCAAGTAGACACATTGTATACGACTGAGCGGACCTGGACACGTTCCTTGTCGTTACTCTATCTCATGATTGATTACTTTCCAGACGTCAGTAGTTGCGTTTTGGAACTAACGCCAACATTCTTCTGCATCATTTATGAGCGTGTCGTAATTCAGCATCGTGCCGGAGAAAGAAGCAAGTGGAAGACAAGGACAAGTAATAAGGAATCGTTTAAAGATCAAGCGATAATGTAGTCTCCAACAGCCAGAAATCGTGCCGCGGATTGAACGAATAAAGTGGGATTATTCTCTTTGCCGTTAACAGTATGGTAAAGAGACGTTTGGCTTTCGATGATATACGGTTCAGCCGAGAGAGAGAGAAAAAGTTACAAAAGCGGAAGTCAGTAAAATGCTTAAATGGCGGCATTCTTCAACGCACAATCCTTTGAGGAAACAGTGCTGGCAACTGCATATATTAAGCTTTGCCGTCGACTACCTCTCTTTCTCTGCGCGTGCATTCGAAACTCCGAAGGACGTTTTACGATGCTTGCAGTAAAACAACTACGAAATGCAATCGTATATTAATTAATGCCGTGATTCGGTATAAAATTGAAGAGTGAACCAATTGTTCATCGGCTCAGTATGTCAATTTATTTCACGTAATAAACGCTCCGTAAATTTTGATTTTATTTGTTTTCTGACTTAGTAAAACTAAGATGAGCTAATTATATAGGTAATTAGGAATAATTAATAACATTTAAAAGCTCTTAAACTCTTAGTATTCCACTTAGTTTTTTGTCAGTAGCAAGGAATTAGAATGATCAGCATTTGAACTGTAGTTGAAACAAAAATTCTTGGCAGTCCTGATTCGTAGCAAGCATTTCGAAAGGATGCGACTTTTTCCTTTATTTTGCATAAAAGTTGAGAAGTTGTAGTTAGGGATGTGTGTTGTTCGATGCGTTTGACTCATTCTCAGAATATAAAGGAAAAACACAGTGAAATGCTTTTATTTTATTGAATCGAAAACGGCTGCTTATTCCTGTTTTTGCCATGAAAATTAGAATACTTCAAGATGTATTTAAAACTCATGCTATGTTTGCAATGTATTAACTCATACAACGTTAACTAACATTCTTCTCGGGTCGTCTTGTAGGGCCTAACATTTTTTCTCCTGTTTACATCCACATGAGTGCTCATCAACCAAAAGGCAAGTAATCTTCTAGAAGAATTTAATAAATTTAGTTTAATCCTTTATCCAAGTGTAAGCAAACAAAGTTTTCGCCTGAAAATATCTTCAGGACTGAGGTAAGATGATCCAACTCGTAGCAAACGTGGACCAAGCTCTCATCACTCCTTGTCTCAGTATCTCCTATAATGCAAAGCACATCTCCTTGCGGACATGTATAATGCTGTGCATTAAGAGAAGGGCCACTACCCAGACCGATTTCCCTTTGTTTAAGTGCGGGGATACCTCTCCAAAAACTTGTAAAATCCCCCGGATCACCCGATAATGAGCGACCCGCAGGATCAGAAAGTTAGAAACTCAGTTGGTTCTATACCGTGGCAGGCTCCCCCACCACCGAGCAGAGCCGCTCATCTGGAAGGGTAACAGCAACAGCCGTGCCTCAGTTAACTTCACAGGCTACGGCATTGCCATTCATTACCCCACCACCCATGCCCTGGGTGACAGCAACAGCAGAGCCTTAGTTAAAACTTCACGGGCTACAGCATTGCCATTCATCACCCAAGCTTCCAACCGGTTTCGACCTTTATTGAGGTCTTGTCAGTGGGAGGCAGACCCAGATTGGTGCTACTAAGGCAGAAGCAAAGGAAAGGTCATATTTACCTATAAGAGTTGCCAACCGGTATACCACCTTATTATTAAATTACTCTGAATTTAGAGAAAGATGTTGGAAGTTTATTTCGCACTTGGTTAGACTATACTCAATTTAGTTTAATCCTTTATACAAGTGTAAGTAAACAAAGTTTACGCCTGAAAATATCTTCAGGACTAAGGTAAGGTGGTACATCCCTTGGCAACTCGTAGCAAAGGTGGACTATGCTCTCATCACTCCTTGTCTCAGTATCTCCCATAATGCAAAGCACATCACCTTGCGGACATGCATTAAGGGCATAGAGAAGAAATTCTTCTCCATTGATGTTGTAGATATTAATTCCCAGCTTCTCTCTCTCTCTCTCTCTCTCTCTCTCTCTCTCTCACACACACACTTTATTATAAAAACCTGGGCTCCGTATCCCTTGATATTTAATAGGTACATCTCAAAAGAGTCTCAATCAATCCTGGTATTAAAAGTCTTCTGATTTCGATGGAGTCCTTTCTACACTTATATTACACATATAATGAGTTGAATAAAAGAGGGCGTTCATTAACATTTATTCTCTCACTAATCAACACTTACTCTTTCTAACCCAACTGTTCTCGATCCACAGGGGAGAATCATCCCCATCGTGACATGAGCTTTAGAAGTCAAGCTGTTGCTACCTGTATTTCGTATGCCTATCAATCATGACTGGCAGACACCCATTCCAAACAGTTTTCGATTTATCAAAAAAATGAATTTTAGTGGGTTCAGAACTGATTTTTTTATCATATGCCACCAGTAAAACTATAAAAAAACTAAGATAAACTATTTAGCACAACTTTTCCTTGCATTATGCTTATGTCTTAATTTCTATCCATACTTTTCCTGATGAACCTACGCTCTATTCCATCCATATTTCTTATTTTATTACTGTAGGGGAAAAAAAATCTGTTACCTTTAGTACTATCTAAATTACTAAATCCATCCCTCATAAAAGAGAACATACCCTCAAGACGAAAACAGTTCATGCTTGAAAAGTAATCTCAGAATTAACATCGCTTTTCGAGACATGAACCCCTACGCACAACCATATTGCTATTTTAGTGTGTGCTAAGTATCAAAATAGCACATGTTTTTATTGTATCTCTAGATTTGTTGGCTCTTCGACTAGTTTTCAGCGAGGGGAAAAACGACTTTCGGAAGTTAAAATCGTCTCCTTCAAGAAACGACTCAGCCAGATACACGTCTGTGAACTTTTCTGACTAGTATAAAATATCACCTGATTGTATTCATGTGATTTTCCTTACACGCTACTCGTATATATACAAGACGATGAGCAGGGCCGTACTTACACTTTTCCAGAGGGGGGGAGGGGGTCCTTAAATAAGTCCTAATTTTTCCGGTTCCACAGCTAGATCCTCGTACGCCTGTGCAAGTACAGCTCTGAGAATGAGTTGCTTAATAGTGTAAGTAGTCGTCCTGAATTGGCAGTGATGTAGATTTTAATTAACTTATTAATTAATTTTAATTAACTTCACAGAAATAATCCGTTTTTGTTAATAAATCTGATTTAAAGTTCTTTTGCCCATGATTGCAAATTCATGTTAAATTAATACCGCCGTAAACCCAGATAAACTGGAACCCTCAGTAGATGTTTCTCGAATCATTTCTATCGCGAGTTGTGTGTGTGTGCGCGGGGGGGGGGGGGACACACAATTTGCTTCTTTTCTCAATAGTGTTTAACTCGAAATGATGTTTCAATGTGCAGTTGAAATCTAAGCTAGAATGTCATTCTGTGTTTACTTCGACGCTGTGAAAATGCAACTTGAATACGAAGTTTAATAGACTGCATGCAGTATTTGCCTAAAATATTCAGGATTTATTTTAATAGTATTGGGACTACTAATTAGGTGTTTCGTATTCATCGTTATTTCTGCATTTAATATACCCCATTTTACATTGCTGGAGAAACGCGCACGTATTTATTCACAATTTAAAAATGAATCCCGATTGAAACGCATTTTAATTGCCACTAGGGTGGTCTTGCTGCTGAAGAGAATTTTACTTCCACGTGCATTTCAGCCTAGTTAAGTTCGGTAGTGGCTTCATTGTCCCTTTGCGTGTCAGCAGAAGAGGTAGCACCGTAGCTTAGCAACCTCATCAGTCCTTAGTCCTTGATGTGAGTATCAGAGAGATGAATCGAGTAATACCTCCCTCCTACTTAACGACAACCCACTGCAGCAGCTCATTTTGTCTGGATACCCAAGCTAATGAAACTTTGTCCGAAAGGCTTAACTGAGTAGCCAGGCTTGCTGTAATTATGGAGCCCCAAGAGCTCGACAAAAAAAATAACTTTTAGCTTTTCAAACTCGAGAAAAGTTGCTCTCCTCTGAAGAGGCAAATAGTTGTCGAATAAGGATGATTAAATAATATTTAAACTTTATTCACGCTTTGCTGCGTACAGCAGCAGTTCTTTACTACTTCAGAGGGAAGCAAATGCGGAAACAGAACGACATACACTGAAGATGAATAATTAAAGGACAGCATTGCTATAAATGCTCTGTCGTCGCTTGAAAATATTTCGGAATATTATTTATTTCCTTCAAAGATGATTTGTAGAGAACAGATGAAAGGCTTAATGAAGGAAAAAGAAAAACGCATTTCCCAGACATCTACAAGACAAATTAGATACCCCAGTGTATGAAGAATTTAAAACTATACGCAAGAAAGTAAATAAGATTAGAAAAAATTAAACAGGGACACCGGAATGACAGCTCCAAAAATTTAGAGCATGACTTTTTTTCAATACTTAAAGAAGAATGTGGAGAATAATACCAAGTCAAAGAACGAAATGAAAGTATAAATCTAATAAATATGTGATTGGATAAATGGAAAGATTTTGAAAGCTATACACAATAAAGGATAATACGACCGATGATGATAGTAATTATGAAAAGGATAACTCGAGTTTCGGAATAACAAAAAATGAAGTCCAACAAGCTTTTAAAGAACTAAAAAAATAATAATCAACTGGAAAAGACACTGAATGAACAACTAAAATGTGGAGGAGAAACAACTTAAAAAAGAATTGAGATATATATACTCTAGATGTATTTAAAGATAGAAAAATGCTAGATGACTGGCGAAGGAAAGGAATCAAGAAAGAAAGTCTTCAAGAAAGGAGACAAGATAAATCCCGAGGAAAATATCTATCAAATCCAATACTAATATCTAGTGCTGCTAATGACATCAAATGTCTTGAATCCAGTTAGAGTAGAGACCTATGAATGCAATACTAGTAACAATTTTTCATGTGGCAGTGGGTTTGAAGCTATGCGGTGTGAGGTGGAGTCTAACAAGATTTAATGCACAGTGATTATTCAACTAATGAGTGCCCGTTTCGTTCAAAGTTATTAACCTGGTTTATGCAACAACGAACTCACCGCTACCTCTTCACCGTATGAGGGAACTCTTGGAGAGCAGGAAGTACCGAGTGGCCATGAAATAACTTTCCCTCTTTGGAGGCATCTGTAGCTAAAACCAATAAACGGAATGAGACCAAATTTTATATTGAGACTTTTGAAGGCATGGGGGAGATGATTTCCGCGAAAAAAAGATTTAGTACCAAAAGTCGCCGAACGCAGTCAAATATTTGCGGTAAACGCAGGTAGAAAGGATTATACAAATTTTACTGTGCGTACGTGAGAGCAGCGCCACCAATTCCACTTAAAAAGGGATTGGGAACGTTCAGGCAGTTATTCGAATGACTGACGAATTTTGCTCGATATGCGTCCTACCTTGCCTCAGCGTGCTTTACTTGTTAAGTTGTTTTACTTTAAACAGTGCAATGCCGTAGCGGCCCTTCGGGAATTTAGAGGCTTCATAACCTGCGTACAGGTCCTATGTCAGCTGTAGCACTGAGAGCTATGATTAAGAAGTTACTAGGAGTTAGACCTGGCAGAGGACGGAAAACAGTGCAAGAAGAGACAGTAACAGACGTTGTTACTGCGGTGTTCGACGACACATGGACCAGTACTGGTCCCTGTGCCATTGCTCGCCTAACAACAAAGTTGTTGTTTTAGTTTAATTATTATTATCATTGTAATGCGCCACATATCCAGCTGGAATGAGTGACTTGGCTGTCGCTTTCACCGTCGAAATTTTATTATTCCATTTTATCTGACTTTAATGTAATTATCCGCTTGTTTTCGGCTCAGCCAGCGCCAAAATTTTCCCTACCGGAAACTTTTGGTACTAAATCTTTTTTTCGCGGAAATCATCTTCCCATGACTTAAAAAGTCTCAATATAAAATTTGGCCTTATTCCGTTTATTGGTTTTAGCTACAGATGCCTCCAAAGAGGGAAAGTTATTTTCTGGCCACCCAGTACTAGAGCTGTTGCACAAATAGAATAATAATTCTGCAATATGAACTGATGGGATATCAGCACAGGTACTAAAAGAGTGTTCAGCTGAACTGGCTATTCCTTTCGCCTGTCTATATAATTTGAGTCTCAGAACAGAGAAGATTCCACAGGAGTGGAAATAATGTATGGCAATCCCATTGCACAAGGGCGATTTTTCCAACTATCGACCTATTAGCATCTCAAGAGTGGTGGTGGAGATTTTGGAAAAGTTAGTTACGGCTCGCATTCTGAAATGGATTGACAGAGAATCTCTACTTTGTAATGAACAGCATGGGTTAACTAAGGGAAGATCATGTTTTAGCAAGTTGATCACATTCTATAACAATGTTACCATTGGACTAGTCAAGGGGAATGGATACACCACGATACGATTGGAAGGCTTTTGATAGAATACAGCATGGTAGACTGTTGCATAAATTGGAGAATATGGGATTAGATTATAGAATATTAGCATGGATAAGACGATGGCTGACTGACAGATATCAAAAAGTGGTATATGGAGTGTGCGAATCTGCAAGATTCAAAGTAACATTGGTGTACCTCAATGGTCAGCTCTTGATCCATTGTTATTCAATCTGTACATTATTGACTTTGGGAATAATTTGACAAGCGATATACAGCTATTCGCTGATGACGCAAAGATAGGTAATCAGGAGTGCTGTTGATATGCAGTACTTACAGAATGATTTGAATAGGCTGTAATCGTGGGAATGTGAAAATGGCTGTCATTTCAATGTTAACGTAAAGTCATGCACTTTTGTGATTAGATATCCAATGTTGTGTTATATTAGTGGTATTATGCTTGAAGAAACTGATGAGGCTAGGGATCTTGGAGTTTTAGTTGACAAGAAGTTGAAGTTCAAGGGTCATATAGCAAAAACTGTAAATACAACTCGAGAATAATTGCAATGCTGAAACGAACCATGACACGTAAAGATAAGGAAATCATTTTGCCTCTTTATATGGCCTTGATAAGACCACACTTGGACTATTGTGCGAGGGTCTGGTTTCCGTTGTGATTCTGATACAGTAGAGAGAGTGCAAAGGAGGGTGTGAAAATATCAGATTGTGGTATACAGATTATGAAGGCAGATTGAGAATTTGTAGACTGCAGATACTAGCAAATTGGAGAAAGAGGGGTGATATGATTGAGAGACTTGCATTCTTCTGAAAGGCCATACAAGATTTCAGTTGATGCAAGTTTTCCCTTTATAGAAGATATAAAAAAGACGAGCGAATCGTTGGAAGCTGAGAATGAATGTTGCTAATAAGGGGTGAGGGCTAGATTTTTCTCTCAGAGAGTGGTGTGTGATCGGAATAGATTGCCATTGGATGTTGTAAGTGCA
The DNA here is from genome assembly GCF_054136105.1 of Typopeltis vanoorti. Classification (NCBI taxonomy): domain Eukaryota; kingdom Metazoa; phylum Arthropoda; class Arachnida; order Uropygi; family Thelyphonidae; genus Typopeltis; species Typopeltis vanoorti. The sequence continues at coordinate 4,252,321 of NC_143559.1, forward strand.
AACAGTGTGAATGAATTGAAGAATAAGTAACAGCTGGTGCGAATAGTATAGTCTCCCTCGATGAGTTCCTGACTACCTGAAGGTCTCTTAATAATAATAAATAAATAATTTTATTGAATTATCCAATTTAGTAATTGAATTATCCAATAGAGAAAGCAAAGAAATACAACGTAGGTTCCT